>NC_090329.1:135817791-135887871 GCF_035084215.1 Heptranchias perlo
TCCTCCCCCCCCGACTTCCTCTCCTCCTCCTCCTACCCCCTCACTTCCTCTCCTCCTCGCTCCTCCCCCCCCCACTTCCTCTCCTCCTCCTCCTCCCCCCCTCATCCTCTCCTGCCTCCTCCTCCCCCCGACTTCCTCTCCTCCTCCGTCCTCCCCCGCCTACTTCCTCTCCTCCTCCTCCCCCCCTACTTCCTCTCCTCCTCCTCCTCCTCCCCCTACTTCCCTCCTCCTCCCTCCCTCCTCCTCCCTCCCCCCTACTTCCTCTCCTCCTCCTCCGTCCTCCCCCCCCACTTCCTCTCCTCCTCCTCCTCCCCCCCCCCACTTCCTCTCTCCTCCTCCTCCTCCCCCCCCACTTCCTCTCCTCCCTCCTCCTCCCCCCCCACTTCCTCTCCTCCTCCTCCTCCTCCTCCCCCCCACTTCCTCTCCTCCTCCTCCCCCCTACTTCCTCTCCTCCTCCTCCTCCCCCCTACTTCCTCTCCTCCTCCTCCTCCTCCCCCCTACTTCCTCTCCTCCTCCTCCTCCCCCCCTACTTCCTCTCCTCCTCCTCCTACCCCCCCACACTTCCTCTCCTCCTCCTCCTCCCCCCCTACTTCCTCTCCTCCTCCCCCCTACTTCCTCTCCTCCTCCTCCTCCTCCTCCCCCCACTTCCTCTCCTCCTCCTCCTACCCCCTCACTTCCTCTCCTCCTCCTCCTCCCCCCCCCCACTTCCTCTCCTCCTCCTCCTCCCCCCCCTACTTCCTCTCCTCCTCCTCCTCCCCCCCTACTTCCTCTCCTCCTCCTCCTCCTCCCCCCCCCACTTCCCTCTCCTCCTCCTCCTCCCCCCCCCCCCACTTCCTCTCCTCCTCCTCCTCCCCCCCCACTTCCTCTCCTCCTCCTCCTCCCCCCCCACTTCCTCTCCTCCTCCTCCTCCCCCCCCCCCACTTCCTCTCCTCCTCCTCCTCCCCCCCACTTCCTCTCCTCCTCCTCCTCCCCCCCCACTTCCTCTCCTCCTCCTCCTCCTCCCCCCCCCCCCACTTCCTCTCCTCCTCCTCCTCCCCCCCCCCACTTCCTCTCCTCCTCCTCCTCCCCCCCCACTTCCTCTCCTCCTCCTCCTCCTCCTCCCCCCCCCCCACTTCCTCTCCTCCTCCTCCTCCCCCCCCACTTCCTCTCCTCCTCCTCCTCCCCCCTACTTCCTCTCCTCCTCCTCCTCCTCCCCCTACTTCCTCTCCTCCTCCTCCTCCCCCCCTACTTCCTCTCCTCCTCCTCCTACCCCCCCACTTCCTCTCCTCCTCCTCCTCCTCCTCCCCCCTACTTCCTCTCCTCCTCCCCCCCTACTTCCCTCTCCTCCTCCTCTCCTCCTCCCCCCCACTTCCTCTCCTCCTCCTCCTACCCCCTCACTTCCTCTCCTCCTCCTCCTCCCCCCCCACTTCCTCTCCTCCTCCTCCTCCCCCCCCCTACTTCCTCTCCTCCCCCCCCCCACTTCCTCTCCTCCTCCTCCTCCCCCCCCCACTTCCTCTCCTCCTCCTCCTCCCCCCCCACTTCCTCTCCTCCTCCTCCTCCCCCCCACTTCCTCTCCTCCTCCTCCTCCGCCCCCCCACTTCCTCTCCTCCTCCTCCTCCCCCCCACTTCCTCTCCTCCTCCTCCTCCCCCCCACTTCCTCTCCTCCTCCTCCTCCTCCCCCCCACTTCCTCTCCTCCTCCTCCTCCCCCCCACTTCCTCTCCTCCTCCTCCTCCCCCCCCACTTCCTCTCCTCCTCCTCCTCCCCCCCCCCACTTCCTCTCCTCCTCCTCCTCCCCCCCCCACTTCCTCTCCTCCTCCTCCTCCTCCCCCCCCACTTCCTCTCCTCCTCCTCCTCCCCCCCCCACTTCCTCCTCCTCCTCCTCCCCCCCACTTCCTCTCCTCCTCCTCCCCCCCCACTTCCTCTCCTCCTCCTCCCCCCCCACTTCCTCTCCTCCTCCTCCTCCTCCCCCCCCGCTTCCTCCCCCCCACTTGCTCTGTACTTGCTTAAAAACGGTTTAATCTTCAACTCTTTCCAGTTCTGATGAAGGGTCTTTGACCTGAAACATTAACTCTGTTTCTTTCTCCACAGATGCTGCCTCACTTGTTGAGCATTTCTAGCATTTTCTGTTTTTAATTCAGGTTTCCAGCAACTGCAATATTTTGCTTTTGCATCAATGTCGATGTTTCCTCCTATTGTACTGTTGGAAATGAAGGGACAGACATAGTTCTGTTGAAATATTCTGTTTTGTTGGACAGCCTTTGCTATGATTGAATTTTAGTATTTAACCCAGGCTCACAGTTGGAAGATTTTGTTGTTTTTTGGACATTGATGTTTTAGAATCATAGAAAGGTTACAGCACAGAAGGAGGCCATTCGGCCCATCAAGTCCGCATCGGCTCTATGCAAGAGCAATCCAGCTGGTCCCACAACCCCAGCTTCTCCAGTCCTCTGGCACCACCCCCGTATCTAAGGATGTTTTGAAGATTGTGGCCAGTACCTCCACAATTTCCAACCTAGGGTTTGTGAACAAACTGTGGTTCAATTATACATTGTCATTCATCCAATTCAACACCTATCCCATTAAGGTATATGGGAAAGGGTGTCTGGTATTTCATTTTATAGAATATATATACTTCTATAGATTAACCATCTCAACCCCTAACGCTCAAATAAAGAATACTTACTCACCCAAAATCTCACTCCAACACTGCTCCTCTTGTTATATTCTTTCTAATTAAATGTTAAAGTCCCTTGTCCTACCTAATCCATTGAAATTGAATAGTTTTCCTCCACTCTACCCATCTTACTGTACTACAATGTGTTAATGTAACTAAGTAGTTGGCTTGAAAGGAAGTGTCTATTTTGGATCACTGGAACTAAGGTGCCGTATGTGATGTTTTCTATTAAGCTAATAACATAAAAATCTCCTCTTAGAGTTAGCTATGATGAGTGTAACAGATAGGAGCTCTAAACTCAGATCTGGCATTTTCAGTATCTGGATTGGGTTTTGAGCAGTCTCAAACAAAATAAATAGAAGTACTTCATAACTGATCAGAAAATGTCAATGTGCTTTTTTAAAGTAGAAGTATAATGCCTATCATATACAGTGTTATGGGCAGTTTGATTTGCCTTTTGAGAGGTTAGAAAGACTTGGACTGTTAAAGCAGTGAGTGACAAGGTCTTATAGAGAGGTATAAGATACTAGGTAGAATATTTCAAGTTAAACCACAGTTACATAGGAGCAGGAGTAGGCCATTCAGCCCCTCGACCTGGTTCAACTTCATCTACACACCATTGCTCCATATCCCTTGATACCCTTACCTAACAAAAAGCTGTTGATCTCAGTCTTGACCCCCAGCATCCACATTTTGGGTGAGTGAGTTCCAGATTTCTGCTACCCTTTCTGTGGAAGAAGTGCTTCCTTATTTCACTCCTAAATGATTTAGCTGTAATTTTAAGATTATGCCCTCTTGTTCTGGATTTCCCTGCCAGAGAAGTAGAAATAGTTTCCCTATATCTACTCTATAGAATCCCTTCATCATTTTAAACACCGTGATTAGATCACCCCTCAACCTTCTAAACTCAAGGGAATGCAAGCCAAATCTGTGCAATCCTTACAATGTAACCCTTTAAGCCCTTGTATCATTCTAGTGAATCTGCACTGTACCCTTTCCAAAGCCCATATAACTTTCTAGATTTTCGTTGCCCAAAATGCAACATAGTACTCCAGATGAGGTCTGACTAAGGCTTTGTACAACTGAAGTATCACTTCTTCACTTTTGAATTCCAATCCCCTTAATATAAAAGCCAACATTTCATTTGCCTTTTTTTAAACCTGTGCTTTTAATGATTTGTTTACATGGACATCTTTGCTCCTGCACAGCTCCAAGTCTGTCACCATTAAGAAAATACTCCCATTTGTTTTTCCTGGATCCAATGTATTTGACCTCACACCTTCCCACATTGAAATCTACCTGCCATAGTTTTGCCCACTCAGTCTGTCTGTCTATGTCCTTTTGTAACTTCCCACTCCTAGCCACACAACTTGCTGTGCCTCCTAACTGAGTGTCATCTGCAAACTTGGATATACAATCTCTATACCTTCATCTGTCATTAATATAAATGATGAAAGGCTGAGGCCCCCAGTACAGATCCCTGGGGAACACCATTTGTCACATCCCACCAATCAGAATGAATCCTGTATCCCTACTCTCCGCATCCTACCACCCAACCAATTACTGATCCATGTCACAAGGTTACCTCCAATTCCGTGCACACTCATTTTCGTTAATAATCTTTTGTGCAGAACCTTATCAAATGCCTTCTGAAGGTCCATTATAGACATATCCATGGGCACACTCCTATCGCCCATGCTAGTGACCTCAAAAAACTCAACTAGATTAGTCAGACATGACCGACCCTTCACAAATCCACGCTTACTCTCTTTTGATCAGCTCATACTTGTCCCAAGTGCTCAGTCACTCTGTCTCTTACGATAGATTCCAGTAACTTCCCACCATTGATAAACTAACAGGTCTATAGTTACCTGGTTTATTTCCCTTCCTTCTTAAGTAATGGAGTGACATTTGCAATTTTCCAATCCAAAAGCACAATTCTTGAATCTAGAGGGCTTTGGAAAATTATAACTAATGCATCTACAATTTTCTCACCTATTTCTTTTAATGCTCTGGGGTGAAGACCACAGGTCCTGGAGATTTATCTACCTTAAGTACAATTATTAACTCCATTATCATTTTTAAAATTTGTATTAAATCCACTAAGTTCCTCCCCTGTTTTTAGGTTCCCTCATACTGCTGGTATTTGGTCCTCTTCCTCCACTGTGAAAATGGATGTAAAGTGTTCATTTAAAAAGTCTGCCATTTTTTTATTGTCCTTTATAGTCTCGCCTGCATTTGTCTTTAATGGGCCCACAATTCTGAGAAAGACAAATTGGAATTTCTTAATGGTGAGGACAAAGGTATAAGTATAATCAGGAAAAGGCAAGTCCAGGACTGACATCAGGAAGCACTTCTTCACATGAAGTGATTAGTACCTGGAATGGTCTGTCTTGCAGAGTAATGGAAGAAAAACTCTGGAATTATTCAGAAGGTAGTTAGATTGAAGTTGTGATGGGATTTGTAGGTTTCTGTGGAAGGGTGAGCTGGAGGGATAAATAGTCACCTCCATCTGTACTCCATGATCTTGTGATAATGGTGTAACAAAAGTCTGGATTTATTCTCACACTCACCTTTTAAAGTAGACTAGGATTCTGGTTCACCAGTTCAGTCATTAGATTGTGATATCTTGTTCACATGGGTGGTGAGGAGTGGAGCTTCCTGACCACTGATAACCATTTTACCTCTAGTAACCATTCCTATCTGACTGCAATAATTGGGAAATGAAATCCTGAACGCTTTGAGGATTGGAGTGATTATTTATTTTATGTCAGTAGCCTGCGTCTCGCGTTTTACGTAGAGTTACATCAAAACTACAGCTCAGAAACAGGCCATTCAGCCCAACTGGTCCATGCCGGTATTTACATTACACTGCTGAGTGCCGTTACACTGCTGGGTGTATTCTATAGGCCACCAACTAATGGGAAGGATATAGAGGAGAAAATTTGCAAGGAAATTAGAGGTGCAAAAGCTATAGAGTTGTGATAACTGGGGATTTCAACTATCCTAATGTAAACTGGGATAACAATAATATAAGGGCAAAGAGGGGGAAGAATTTTTGAAACGTGTTGAGGATAACTTAACGAGTACGTTTGTGGCCCAATGAGAAAGGAGATATTGCTGGACTTGGTTCTAGAAAATGAGGCGGGCCAAGTGGAGCAAGTGTCAGTGGGGGAACATTTAGGGAGCAGCGATCATAGTATCATAAGATTTAGAATAGTTTTGGAAAAGGACATGGGCCACTCTAAAGTAAAAATACTCAATTGGAGGAGGGCCAATTTCAATTGGGTGAGAACAGATCTGGCCCGGGTAAATTGGAATCAAAGATTGGCAGGCAAACTGTAATTGAACAGTGAGCAGCCTTTAAGGAGGAGCTGGTTCGGCTACAATTTAGGCACATTCCCACGAGGCAGAAAGGTAGGGCTACTAAAGCCAGAGCTCCCTGGATGACAAAAGAGATAGAGTAAGATGAAACGGAAAAATAGGGCGTATGACAAATGTCAACTCACCTGACGAAGGAGCAAAGCTCCGAAAGCTTGTGATTTCAAATACAGCTGTTGGACTATAACCTGGTGTTGTAAGACTCCTTACATTTGTCCACCCCAGTCCATCACCGGCATCTCCATATCAAGGTTAATAATACAAGTGAGAACCAGGCAGAATATAGAAAGTTGAGAGGGGAAGTGAAAAAGGAAATGAGGGGCAGAGAGAGAATATGAGAATAGACTGGCAACCAAAATAAACAGGAATCCAAAAGTCTTCTACAGGCAATTAAACAGTAAATGGGTAGTAAGAGGAGGTGGGGCCAATTAGGAACCATAAAGGAGATCTATTCATGGAGGCAGAGGGGATGGCCGAGGTACTAAATGAGTACTTTGCCAAGGAAGAAGATGCTGCCAGAGTCTCAGTAAAGGAAGATATAGTTGAGATACTGGATGGGCTAAAAATTGATAAAGAAGAGGTACTAGAAAGGCTAGCTGTACTTAAAATAGATATGTCACACGGTCCGGATGGGATGCATGCGAGGTTGCAGAGGGAAGTTAGGGTGGAAATTGCGGCGGTATTGGCCATAATCTTCCAAACATCCGTATTTACGGGGTGTTGCCAGAGTACTGGAGAATTGCAAAAGTTACACCCTTATTCAAAAAAGGGTGTTAGGATAAACCCAGTAGCTATAGGCCAGTCAGTTTAACCTCAGTGGTGGGGAAACATTTAGAAACAATAATCCAGGACAGAATTAACAGTCACTTGGACGCGTATGGATTGATTAGGGAAAGCCAGCATGGATTTGTTAAAGGCAAATCGTGTTGAACTAACCTGATCGAGTTTTTTGATGAGGTAACAGAGGGTAGATGAGGGCAGTGCAGTTGATGTGGTGTATATGGACTTTCAAAAGGCGTTTGATAAAGTGCCGCATGGTGGGCTTGTCATCAAGATTGCAGCCCATGGAATAAAGGGGGCAGTAGCAACGTGGATACAGAATTGGCTAAGTGACAGGAAACAGAGTGTAGTGGTGAATGGTTTTTCGGGCTGGAGGGAGGTGTACAGTGGTGTTCCCCAGGGGTCGGTCCTGGGACCACTGCTTTTCTTGATATATATTAATGACTTGGACTTGGGTGTACAGGGCTAAGTTTCAAAATTTGCAGATGACACAAAACTAGGAAAGGTAGTGAACAGTGAGGAGGACAGTGATAGACTTCAAGAGGATATAGACAGGCTGGTGGCATGGGCGGACACGTGGAGATGAAATTTAACTCAGAAAAATGCAAAGTGATACATTTCGGTAGGAAGAACAAGGAAAGGCAATATAAACTAGAGGGCACAACTCTAAAAGGGATACAGGAACTGAGATCTGGGGGTAGATGTGCACAGATCGGTGAAGGTGGCAGGGCAGGTTGAGAAAATGGTTTAAAAAAGCATATGGGATCCTGGGCTTTATAAGTAGAGGCATAGAGTACAGAAATATGGAAGTCATGATGAACCTTTATAAAACACTGGTTCAGCCATAACTTTTTTTATTCGTTCATGGGATGTGGGCGTCGCTGGCAAGGCCAGCATTTATTGCCCATTCCTAATTGCCCTTGAAAAGGTGGTGAGCCGCCGCCTTGAACCGCTGCAGTCCGTGTGGTGAAGGTTCTCCCACAGTGCTGTTAGGAAGGGAGTTCCAGGATTTTGACCCAGCGACGATGAAGGAATGGCGATATATTTCCAAGTCAGGATGGTGTGTGACTTGGAGGGGAACGTGCAGGTGGTGTTGTTTCCATGTGCCAGTTGCCCTTGTCCTTCTAAGTGGTAGAGGTCGCGGGGTTGGGAGGTGCTGTCGAAGAACCCTTGCCGAGTTGCTGCGGTGCATCCTGTGGATGGTACCTGCTGCAGCCATGGTGCGCCGGTGGTGAAGGGAGTGAATGTTTAGGGTGGTGGATGAGATACCAATCAAGCGGGCTGCTTTGTCCTGGATGGTGTCGAGCTTCTTGAGTGTTGTTGGAGCTGCACTCATCCAGGCAAGTGGAGAGTATTCCATCACACTCCTGCCTTTTGCCTTGTAGATGGTGGAAAGGCTTTGGGGAGTCAGGAGGTGAGTCACCGCAGAATACCCAGCCTCTGACCTGCTCTTGTAGCCACAGTATTTATATGGCTGGTCCAGTTAAGTTTCTGGTCAATGGTGACACCCAGGATGTTGATGGTGAGGGATTTAGCGATGGTAATGCCGTTGAAAGTCAAGGGGAGGTGGTGAGACTCTCTCTTGTTGGAGATGGTCATTACCTGGCACTTGTCTGGTGCGAATGTTACTTGCCACTTATGAGCCCAAGCCTGGATGTTGTCCAGGTCTTGCTGCATGCGGGCACGTACTGCTTCATGATCTGAGGGGTTGCGAATGGAACTGAACACTGTGCAATCATCAGCAAACATTTCCATTTCTGACCTTATAATGGAGGGAAGGTCATTGATGAAGCAGCTGAAGATGGTTGGGCCTCGGACACTACCCTGAGGAACTCCTGCAGCAATGTCCTGGGGCTGAGATGATTGGCCTCCAACAACCACTACCATCTTCTTTTGTGCTAATTATGACTCCAGCCACTGGAGTGTTTTCTCCCTGATTCCCATTGACTTCAATTGTACTAGGGCTCCTTGTTGCCACACTCGGTCAAATGCTGCCTTAATGTCAAGGGCAGTCACTCTCACCTCACCTCTGGAATTCAGCTCTTTTGTCCATGTTTGGACCAAGGCTGTAATGAGGTCTGGAGCCGAGTGGTCCTGGCAGAACCCAAACTGACCATCGGTGAGGTCATTGGTGAGTAAGTGTCGATTGATAGCACTGTTGACGACATCTTCCATCACTTTGATGATTGAGAGTAGACTGATGGAGCGGTAATTGGCTGGATTGGATTTGTCCTGCTTTTTGTGATCAGGGCATACCTGGGCAATTTTCCACATTGTCGTGTAGATGCCAGTGTTGTAGCTGTACTGGAAAAGTTTGGCTAGAGGCGCGGCTAGTTCTGGAGCACAAGTCTTCAGCCCCACAGCCGGCATGTTGTCGGGGCCCATAGCCTTTGCTGTATCCAGTGCACTCGGTCGTTTCTTGATATCACGTGGAGTGAATCGAGTTGGCTGAAGACTGGCTTCTGTGATGGTGGGGATATCGGGAGGAGGCCGAGATGGATCATCCACTCGGCACTTCTGGCTGAAAATAGTTTCAAATGCTTCAGCCTTGTCTTTTGCACTCACGTGCTGGACCCGGCCATCATTGAGCATGGGGATGTTTACAGAGCCTCCTCCTCCCGGACTCCAACTGGAGTATTGTGTTCAGTTCTGGGCACCGTAGAGAGGGTGCAGAAGTGATTTCCTGGAATGATTCCAGGGATGAGGGACTTTAGTTATGTGGATAGACTGGAGAAGCTGGGGTTGTTCTCCTTGGAACAGAGATGGTGGCAAGAAGATTTGATAGAGGTATTCAAAATCATGAAGGGTTTAGACAGAGTCTATGGAGAGAAACTGTTCCCTTTGGCAGAAGGGTCAAGAACCAGAGGACATAGATTTAAGGTAATTGGCAAAAGAACTAAAGGTGACATGAGGTAAAACATTTTTATGTAGTCATTAGTTAAGATCTGGAATGCACTGCCCGAGTGGGTGGTGAAGGCAGATTCAATCATAGCCTTCAAAAGGGAACTGGATAAGTACATGAAAGTAAAATAATTTTGCAGGACTACGTGGATAGGGTGTGGGCGTGGGGCGAGCTGGTTTGCTCTTGCATTGAGCCGGCGCGGACTCAACGCGCCGAATGGCCTCCTTCCGTGCTGTAACCTATATGAATCTATTCTATGCTATGTAATGCTCCACACGAGCCTACTTCATCTAACCCAATCAGCATACTTTTCTGTTCTTTTCTCCCTCATGTACTTATCTAGCTTCCCCATAAATGTATCTATGCAGTTTTCCTCAACTACACCTTGTGGTATCGTGTTCCACATTCTCACCATTCTTTGGGTAAAGAAGTTTCTTCTGAATTCCTTATTAGCGACTATTTTATATGTATGACCTCTAGTTTTGGACTCCCCACAGTGGAAACATTTTCTCTATGTCTACCCTATCAAACCTTTCATTATCTTAAAGACCTCTCACAGGTCGCTCCTCAGCCTTCTCTTTCCTAGAGAAAAGAGCCAAAGCCTGTTCAGCCTTTCCTGATAATTATATCCTCTCAGTTCTGGCATCACCCTTGTGAATCTTTTTTGCACCCTCTCCAAACTCTGTATATCCTTTCTGTAATATAGAGACCAGAACTGTGCACAGTACTCCAAGTGTGGTCTAATCAAGGTTCTATACAAGTTTAACATAACTTCCCTGCTTTTCAATTCTATCCCTCTCGAAATGAATCAGTGTTTGATTTGCCTTTTTTATGGCCTTATTGACCTATATTGTTACTTTTAGTGATTTGTGTATCTGTACTCCAAAGCAGTATGTGGCCTCCTTATTCTTTCTACCAAAATACACCACCTCACACTTAGCTATATTGAAATTCATTTGCCAATTTCACACCCATTCTGCAACTTTATTGATATCCTCTTGCATTTTAACGCATTCCTCCTTTGTATTAACTACACCCCCCAATTTGGTGGTGTCCACAAATTTTGAAATTATAGTTCCGATTCGCAAATCCAAATTGTTAATGTAAATTGTGAACAGTGGTCCCAGCACTGATCCCCGTGGAACACCACTTCCCACCGTTTACCAGTCTGAATAGTTACCCTTAACTCCTACTCTGTTTTCTGTTTTGTAGCCAACTTGCTATCCATTCTGCTACATGTCCCCTGACTCCACATGCTCTGACCTTAGTCATGAGTCTACAATGCGGTACCGTATCAAAGATACTTTGAAAATCCAAATATATTACATCTGCTACATTAGCCTAGTCTACTCTTTCTGTAACTACTTCATAGAATTCAGTAAAGTTGGTCAGGCATGACTTTCCCTTCTGAAATCAGTGTTGATTATTCTTATATTTTCGTTTTCGTTTTTCTATTACATCTTTGAGCAAAGATTCCATTGTCTTTATTACCAGTATCCTGATCTGATGAGACTACAAAAACTGTGCTCTATTCACTGGAGCAGTAAAGGGTTAAGGGGAGATTTAATCAAAGTGTACAAAAGTTTAAAAGGGTTTGAGGGGGTAAACATTGAAAGATTATTGTCAATAGTTGGTGAATCCATAACAAAGGGGAATAAATTTAGGATTGGTATTGGGAACATAAGGGGAGCTGAGAAGATCTTTTTTCACGCATTGGGTGGAATGAATTGTGACAAGTGGCTTGTGAGGCAAAGTCCACTGCCACATTTGAGGAAGCTGGGTAACTACTTAGAGGAAAATACTGAAAGGTGTAGCAAAAGAGCAGGGAAATGGGATCAAAATCAATAGATTCAGGGTGGAGCACATTGAGCTGAATGGCTACCTCCTGTGCTGAAATTTCTGTTATATTTTTTTAAAAAACTAAAATCCAAGCTTTGTCATTTAATCACTTAATCTGATTTACCTCATCTCTTTTACTCTCGAGCCTTATCAATGTACTGCACTTATGGCCCTTCACCTAGGTTTCTCTAAATTTCAATTTCTAAATATGAATTTCTAGCTTTGAGTGTTACAATGAGAAACATGCACAGCATTTTTTCACTCTGTCCTCCGTCTTCAAGGAATAGGTTGATACTTTTTAATTTTGGTGCCAAGTCACTTCTGCAGCCTCTGAAAAGTTACGGGTTATGAAGTAGCATAAATTACAGAGGGGAATAGAACAATAGTTTGATTTTAAAGCAGCTAAATACAGTTGTAAGGACTAAAATATCCTCTGGAAACAAAGTAGAACTTCCGTATTACAAATCAGGAAAATTGTGATACAAATCAGCTCATGAGGAGTAGCCCACTTAACTGCAGTTTTGTACAAATACTGGAGGAGGTGTGCTGCACAAAGTTATACATTCCACTCAGAAGGTTTCAAGGGGTTTTTATATTGATAGTACACCGATGCAAGAAGCATGTGATTCTCCCGGTGCTAGAAGGGCACTATCTATGTAACTAACGGTAACAGCTTGTATTTATAGAGAACCATCCCAAAGCACTTTGTAGAAGTTCGGTAAAAAATGGACACACAGTTGAAGTGAGAGAGATTATGAGTGACCAAATGCTTGGGCATAGGAATGGGTTTTAATGAGAGTGTTAAAGGAGCTGGGGGTGGGGGCAGGGAGGGGTGTTAGAGATCTGGAGGGGTTTGGGGAGGAAATTTCAGACAGTGGAATCTAGGCAACTAAAGGCACAGCTGCCAATGTTGGAATGTTGCCTTAGAGTAAGTGTAACGAAGGTTCACTGGATTGATTCCTGGGATGAGAGTGTTCTCCTATGAGGAGAGATTGAGTTGAATGGACCTATACTCTCTGGAGTTTAGAAGAATGAGAGGTCATCTCTTTGGAAACATACAAAATTCTGAGGGGGCTTGACAGGGTAGATGCTGAGAGGTTGTTTCCTCTGGCTGGAGAGTCTAGAACGAGGGGGCATAGTCTCAGGATAAGGGGTCATTTAGGACAGAGATGAGGAGGAATTTCTTCACACAGAGGGTTGTGAATCTTTGGAATTCTCTAACCCAGAGGGCTCTGGATGCTGAGTCGTTGAGTATATTCAAGGCTGAGAGATAGATTTCTGGACTTCAGGGCAATCAAGGGTTATGGGGATCGGGCGAGAAAGTGAAGTTGAGGTCGAAGATCTCATTGAATGGTGGAGCAGGCTCGAGGGGCGGTGTGGCCTACTCCTATTTAAGAACATGAGAACATAAGAAATAGGAGCAGGAGTAGGCCAATCGGCCCCTCGAGCCTGCTCCGCCATTCAATAAGATCATGGCTGATCTGATCCTAACCTCAAATCTAAATTCATGTCCAATTTCCTGCCCGCTCCCCGTAACCCCTAATTCCCTTTACTTCTAGGAAACTGTCTATTTCTGTTTTAAATTTATTTAATGATGTAGCTTCCACAGCTTCCTGGGGCAGCAAATTCCACAGACCTACCACCCTCTGAGTGAAGAAGTTTCTCCTCAGCTCAGTTTTGAAAGAGCAGCCCCTTATTCTAAGATTATGCCCCCTAGTTCTAGTTTCACCCATCCTTGGGAACATCCTTACCGCATCCACCCGATCAAGCCCCTTCACAATCTTATATGTTTCAATAAGATCGCCTTTCATTCTTCTGAACTCCAATGAGTAGAGTCCCAATCTACTCAACCTCTCCTCATATGTCCGCCCCCTCATTCCCGGGATTAACCAAGTGAACCTTCTTTGTACTGCCTCGAGAGCAAGTATGTCTTTTCCTAAGTATGGACACCAAAACTGTATGCAGTATTCCAGGTGCGGTCTCACCAATACCTTATATAACTGCAGCAATACCTCCCTGTTTTTATATTCTATCCCCCGAGCAATAAAAGCCAACATTCCGTTGGCCTTCTTGATCACCTGCTGCACCTGCATACTAACCTTTTGATTTTCTTGCACTAGGACCCCCAAATCCCTTTGTACTGCAGTACTTTCCAGTTGCTCGCCATTAAGATAATAACTTGCTCTCTGATTTTTCCTGCCAAAGTGCATAACCTCACATTTTCCAATATTGTATTGCATCTGCCAAATCTCTGCCCACTCACCCAGCCTGTCTATATCCCCCTGTAGGTTTTTAATGTCCTCCTCACTCTCCACTTTCCCTCCCATCTTTGTATCATCTGCAACTTTGATATGTTACACTCGGTCCCCTCCTCCAAATCGTTAATATAGATTGTAAAGAGTTGGGGACCCAGCACCGACCCCTGCGGAACACCACTGGCCACTGGTTGCCAGTCCGAGAATGAACCATTTATCCCAACTCTCTGCTTCCTGTTAGATAACCAATCCTCCACCCATGCCAGAATATTACCCCCAATCCAGTGATTCTTTATCTTGAGCAATAATCTTTTATGTGGCACCTTGTCGAATGCCTTCTGGAAGTCTAAATACACTACGTCCACTGGTTCCCCTTTATCCACTCTGTACATTATATCCTCAAAGAACTCAAGCAAATTTGTCAGACATGACTTCCCCTTCGTAAAGCCATGCTGACTTTGTCCTATTAAATTATGTTTATCCAAATGTTCCGCTACTGTCTCCTTAATAATAGACTCCAAAATTTTACCCACCACAGATGTTAGGCTAACTGGTCTATAATTTCCAGCCTTCTGCCTACTACCCTTTTTAAATAACGGTGTTACATTAGCAGTTTTCCAATCTGCCGGGACCTTTGCCGAGTCCAGAGAATTTTGGAAAATTATTACCAAAGCATCCACAATCCCTACTGCCACTTCCCTCAAGACCCTGGGATGTAAGCCATCAGGTCCAGGGGATTTATCCGCCTTGAGTCCCATTAATTTACTGAGTACCAATTCCTTAGTGATTTTAATCGTATTTAGCTCCTCCCCCCTAGAGCCCCCCGTTTGTCCAGTGTTGGGATATTCTTAGTGTCCTCTACCGTAAAGACTGAAACAAAATATTTGTTCAGCATTTTTGCCATCTCCATGTTTCCCACCATTAATTTCCCGGTCTCATCCTCTAAGGGACCTACGTTTGCCTTAGCCACCCTTTTTCTTTTTATATAACTGTAGAAACTCTTGCTATCTGTTTTTATATTTTTTGCTCATTTATTTTCATAATCTATCTTCCCTTTCTTAATCAATCCTTTCGTTACTTTTTGCTGTCTTTTGAAGACTTCCCAATCTTCTATCCTCCCATTAAGTTTGGCTACCTTATATGTCCTTGTTTTTAGTTGGATACTATCCTTAATTTCTTTACTTAGCCACGGATGGCTGCCATTTCTTTTACACCCTTTTTTCCTCAGTGGAATATTTTTTTTTTGAAAGTTGTAGAATAACTCCTTAAATGAACACCACTGTTCATGTACCATCTTACCCTTTAAACTATTTTCCCAGTCCACTTTAATCAATTCCGCTCTCATACCATCATAGTCTCCTTTATTCAAGCTCAGTACGCTTGTTTGAGAACCAACCTTCTCACCCTCTAATTGGATATGGAATGTAACCAGGTTACAAAGACATGGCTGAAGGTTTTAGTGGCAAATGGATTGAAGGTGTTAGAGGTGGAAGTAGGTGGTTTTTGTATTGGAGAGGTTATGGGGTTGGAAATTCAGCTCTGTGTCCAACAGGATGAGATTATGGATAGCCTGGTTAAAGCTGAGACAATAAGGTTGATTGTCACTGGGAAGGGAGCAGAGTCTGTGACCAGCACCCAAGGTGATGGCTTCAGTTTTCCCAATATTTAGCTGAGCAAATTAAGCCTCATCCAAGACTGGATGCCGAACAAGCAGTCTGATTGATCAGATGATGTGGAGATGCCGGTGATGGACTGGGGTGGACAAATGTAAGGAATCTTACAACACCAGGTTATAGTCCAACAAATTTATTTTAAAATCACAAGCTTTCGTAGATTATCCCCGTCGTCAGGTGAATGATCAGAGGCATTAGAGGGATAAAGGGAGGTGGTGGAGAGGTAGAGGGTATCATCAGTATAAATATGGAAGCTAACCTGGTATCACCAAGGGGTAGCATATAGATGAAGAAGGAAAGGGAGCCAAGGATGGAACTTTGGGGGCTCCAAAGGTGATTGTACGTGGTAGGAAGAGAAGCTGTTTATATAAAGTGAACTTTGTCTCTGGGACCGAACGTTTGATGGGTTTCAAGAGCGACTCCAGTTTCACCTTTTAAGGTGGAAGGGAACTGAATTATCAGAAAGTTTCATTATAAATATATAGGGTTTTCTGTGCAAAATTCAGGGCCTCCATCCTATTGCCCTCGAATGGGCTCAATGAGGACTGGTAGCACATGCAAAAGGAGGAGAGAGCGACAAGACGTTGGCTTGAGTGTCACTTCCCTGGCTTCCTTCTCTTGTTCTGGTCGACAATACTTGAAGATCAGCAAGTTCACTTTTCTTTATTCGTTCATGGGATGTGGGCGTCGCGGGCGAGGCCAGCATTTATTGCCCATCCCTAATTGACCTTGAGAAGGTGGTGGTGAGCAGGCTTCTTGAACCGCTGCAGTCCTTGTGGTGAAGGTTCTCCCACAGTGCTGTTAGGAAGGGAGTTCCAGGATTTTGACCCAGCGACGATGAAGGAACGGCGATATATTTCCAAGTCGGGATGGTGTATGATTTGGAGGGGAACGTGCAGATGATGGTGTTCCCATGTGCCTGCTGCCCTTCTCCTTCTGGGTGGTAGAGGTCGCGGGTTTGGGAGGTGCTGTCGAAGAAGCCTTGGCGAGTTGCTGCAGTGCATCCTGTGGATGGTACACACTGCAGCCATTGTGCGCCGGTGGTGAAGGGAGTGAATGTTTAGGGTGGTGGATGTGGTGCCAATCAAGCGGGCTGCTTTGTCCTGGATGGTGTCGAGCTTCTTGAGTGTTGTTGGAGCTGCACTCATCCAGGCAAGTGGAGAGTATTCCATCACACTCCTGACTTGTGCCTTGTAGATGGTGGAAAGGCTTTGGGGAGTCAGGAGGTGAGTCACTCGCCGCAGAATACCCGGCCTCTGACCGACTCTTGTAGCCACAGTATTTATGTGGCTGGTCCAGTTAAGTTTCTGGTCAATGGTGACCCCCAGGATGTTGATGGTGGGGGATCCGGCGATGGTAATGCTGTTGAATGTCAAGGGGAGGTGGTTAGACTCTCTCTTGTTGAAGATGGTCATTGCCTGGCACTTGTCTGGCATGAATGTTACTTGCCACTTATGAGCCCAAGCCTGGATGTTGTCCAGGTCTTGCTGCATGCGGGCATGGACTGCTTCATTATCTGAGGGGTTGCGAATGGAACTGAACACTGTGCAATCGTCAGCCAACCTCCCCATTTCTGACGTTATGATGGAGGGAAGGTCATTGATGAAGCAGCTGAAGATGCCTAAGGGCCTACGACACTGCCCTGAGGAACTTCTGCAGCAATGCCCTGGGGCTGAGATGATTGACCTCCAACAACCACTACCATCTTCCTTTGTGCTAGGTATGACTCCAGCCACTGGAGAGTTTTCCCCCTGATTCCCATGGACTTCAATTTTACTAGGGTTCCTCGGTGCCACACTTGGTCAAATGCTGCCTTGATGTCAAGAGCAGTCACTCACCTCACCTCTGGAATTCAACTCTTTTGTCCATGTTTGGACCAAGGCTGTCATGAGGTCTGGAGCCAAGTTGTCCTGGCGGAACCCAAACTGGGCATTAGTGAGCAGTTTATTGGTGAGTAAGTGCCGCTTAATAGCACTGTCAACGACACTTTCCATCACTTTGCAGATGATTGAGAGTAGACTGACGGGGCAGTAATTGGCTGGATTGGATTTGTCCTGCTTTTTGTGGACAGGACTTAACTGGGCAATTTTCCACATTGTCGGGTAGATGCCAGTGTTGTAGCTGTGCTGAAACAGAGGTGTGGCTAGTTCTGTCGTTCTGGAGCACAAGCCATGTTGCCGGGGCCCATAGCCTATGTTGTATCCAGTGCACGCAGCCGTTTCTTGATTCATATGGAGTAAATCGAATTGGCTGAAGACTGGCTTCAGTGATGGTGGGGATATCTGGAGGAGGCCGAGATGGATCATCTGCTCGACACTTCTGGCTGAAGATGGTTGCAAACGCATCAGCCTTGTCTTTTGCACTCACGTGCTGGACTCTGCCATCATTGAGAATGGGGATGTTTATGGAGCCTCCTCCTCCCATTAGTTGTTTGGTTGTCCACCTCCATTCACAACTGGATGTGGCAGGGCTGCAGAGTTTTTATCGGATCTGTTGGTTGTGGATTCGCTCGGTCTATAGCATGTTGCTTCTGCTGTTTAGCATGCATGTAGTCCTGTGTTGTAGCTTCACCAGGTTGGCACCACATTTTTAGGTACGCCTGATGCTGCTCCTGGCATGCTTTTCCACATTCCTCATTGAACCAGGGTTGATCCCCTGGCTTGTTGGTAATGGTAGAGTGAAGAATATGCCAGGTCATGAGGTTATAGATTGTGCTGGAAAAAATTCTGCTGTTCTGATGGCCCACAGCGCCTCATGGATGCCCAGTTTTGAGCTGCTAGATCTGTTCTGAATCTATCCCATTTAGCACAGTGATCGTGCCACACAACACATTGGATGGTGTCCTCGGTGCGAAGACGGGACTTCGTCTCCACAGGGACTGTGGGGTCACTCCTACCAATACTGCCATGGACAGATGCATCTGCAACAGGTAGATTGGTGAGGACGGGGTCAAGTAGGTTTTTCCCCTCGTGTTGGTTCGCTCACCACCTGCCGCATGCCCAGTCTGGCAGCTATGTCATTCAGGACTTGGCCAGCTCGGTCAGTCGTGGTGCTACCGAGCCACTCTTGGTGATGGACATTGAAGTCCCCCACCCAGAGTACATTCTGTGCCCTTGCTACCCTCAGCCCTTCCTCCAAGTGGTGCTCAACATGAAGGAGGACTGATTCATCCGCTGAGGGATGGCGGAAGGTGGTAATCAGCAGGATGTTTCCTTGACCATGTTTGACCTGATACCATGAGATTTCAATGTTGAGGACTCTCGGGGCCACTCCCTCCTGACTGTATATCACTGTACCGCCACCTCTGGTGGGTCTGTCCTGCCGGTGGGACAGGACGTACCCAGGGATGGTGATGGAAGAGTCTGGTACATATGATTCTGTGAGTATGGCTATGTCAGGATGTTGCTTGATATTCTGTGGGACAACACAAGTCCTCAGATATTGGTGAGGAGGACTTTGCAGGGTCGACTGGGCTTGTTTTGCCTTTGTCGTGTCCAGTGCCTCGTGGTCCATTGAAAATAGGAGCAAGAGTAGGCCATTCGGCCCTTCGGGCCTGCTCCGCCATTCAAAATGATCATGGCTGATCGTCTAACTCAGTACCCTGTTCCCGCTTTTTCCCACCATCCCTCGATCCCTTTAGCATTAAGAAATATATCTCTCCTTCTTGAATGCAACTAATGACTTGGCCTCCACTACCTTCTGTGGTAGAGAATTCCACAGGTTCACCACCCTCTGAGTGAAGAAATGTCTCCTCATCTCTGTTCTAAATGGCACATCCCATATCCTGAGACTGTGACCCCTGGTTTTGGACTCCCCATCCATCGGGAACATCCTCCCTGCATCTAGTATGTCTAGTCCTGTTAGAATTTTATATGTTTCGATGAGATCACCTCTCATTCTTCTAAACTCTAGTGAATATCGGCCTAGTCGACCCAATCTCTCCTCATACGTCAGTCCTGCCATCCCAGGAATCAGTCTGGTAAACCTTCGTTGCACTCCCTCCATGGTAAGGACATCCTTCCTCAGATAAGGAGACCAAAACTGCACACAATACTCCAGGTGTGGTCTCACCAAGGCCCTGTTTAACTGCAGCAAGACATTCCTGTTCCTGTACTCAAATCCTCTTGCAATGAAGGCCAACATACCATTCACCTTCCTAACTGCTTGCTGCACCTGAATGCTCGCTTTCAGCGACTGGTGTACAAGGACACCCAGGTCTCGTTGCACCTCCCCTTTTCCCAATCTATCACCATTCAGATAATAATCTGCCTTTCTGTTTTTACAACCAAAGTGGATAACCTCACATTTATCCATGTTATACTGCATCTGCCATGTTCTTGCCCACTCACCCAACTTGTCTAAATCACATTGGAGCCTCGTTGCATCCTCCTCACAGCTCACATTCCACCCCAGCTTTGTGTCATCTGTAAATTTGGAAATGCTACATTCAGTTCCCTCATCCAAATCATTGATATATATTGTGAATAGCTGGGGCCCAAGCACTGATCCCTGCGGTACCCCACTAGTCACTGCCTGCCACCCGGAAAAAGACCCGTTTATTCCTACTCTCCGTTTCCTGTCTGTCAACCAATTCTCAATCCATGCCAGTATATTCCTCCCAATCCCATGTGCTTTAATTTTGCACACTAACCTCTTGTGTGGCACCTTATCAAAAGCCTTCTGAAAATCCAAGTACTCCACATCCACTGGTTCTCCCCTATCTATTCTACTAGTTACATCCTCAAAAAACTCCAGTAGATTTGTTAAGCGTAATTTCCCTTTCATAAACCCATGCTGACTTTGTCCAATCCCGTTAATGCCCTCCAAGTGTTCTGTTATCACATCTTTTATAATAGTCTCTAGCATTTTCCCCACTACTGATGTTAAGCTAACTGGTCTGTAATTCCCTGTTTTTTCTCTCCCTCCTTTTTTAAATAGTGGGGTTACATTTGCCACCCTCCAATAGTAGGAACTGTTCGAGTCTATAGAATTTTGGAAGATGACCACCAATGCATCCACTATTTCCAGGGCCACTTCCTTTCGTACTCTGATGCAGGGTGGTCCGTCCGGTTTTATTCTTATTATGATTTTGTAACGAGATTGCACAACCACATTGTTGTGGATCTGGAGTCACATATAGGCCAGACCGGGTAAGGATGGTAGTTTTCCTTCCCTAAACGACATTAGTGAACCAGATGGTTTTTTATGACAATCCAGTAGTTTCATGGCCACCATTACTGGTATACTCGTTTTTTTTATTCCAGATTTTACTTAATTAATTGAATATAAATTCCCCAGCTTCCATCGCAGGATTTGAACTCATGACTGGATTATTAGTCCCGGCGTCTGGATTACTAGTCCAATAACATAATCACTATGCTATCGTACCCGAGTTCCCTCGTCATCATTTCTCCCTCTCCCACCCTACTAAAAAAAAACAGATTCACCGTTCATTCATCTCATTGTAATTTTGGAGGGTCTTGTTGCTTGGAGAATGGATGCTGTGTTTGCCGATATGTTACAATGAAGAACAGTATGTGGAACATTTGAGAGACATGACAAAATGCTATGAAAATCCAATTTTTTTTTATAAGCTTGTTGTCTTAATAGATGATTCCTTTTTCACCTGTAGCCTTTCAGCCCTCTTCAAGGCAACTTTCCTTTATCGTATGGTCACTGGTTGAATTTCCCTCATCTTCTAAGCTGCAACACACTGCCCTACATCTTTTCCCTTTTCCCTACATCCCCATTGTGATGAAATCAACATTCATCCCATCATCTCAAACTCTTAATTCTTTTTTTCTCAGGAACTTAAAACTGTGGAACTCCTTACCTCCCTCAGCCTTTCCTGCTTCTCTTAATCTTTAGGTTTTTAAAACCTATGCTTGGCAACTCATATCACTAATTCCTCATTTACCTTATCCTTTTCATTTTTTTGGTATCCTGCAACTTGGGCCGTGGCCATTTTTCTCTCTTTTTAAAAAAAGAGGCTGATTTTAGGTTCGGTACTGAGAGCAACAGTTTTAAAGCCCCAAGAATATATTTTGCTAAAAGGAAAAGCAGCAAAATTAATCAAAAAAATAAAAACTGAAAATAGGGAAGCAACAGAATCGGAAAACCCTAAATATTAATTGTAATGAAAGCTTCTGATCATTCAGTTTCCAACTCAAAAGGTGCAACTGGAGGAGTTAGGGATTCAGTGAAGAGCAATTCCATATCATTTTCAAACGTAGCACGAGAAGGGAAAGAATCTGATGATCCCAATATGTGAGGCAGTGAAGAAAGTTAGTCATTCCATTTTACTAAATACAGTAGTGAGGCTCGTGTAGAGAATATATTTTTAGCTTTTACTTAAAAGCAGCATGCGAGGAATGTGGGAATTTGTTTGGACAGAAAGTGACGTTTGAGGGAATTGAGTTCCTGTGCTCATTGAAGGGAGCTGACATATCATGCTCAATTGTAAGCCAGTTTACTGAACCACTGTGTTAAGTACAGTCACTACATTAACCAACGTTCTGAACTTCAGCTTCCTCAGATGATTGATCTTATTTTATCACTTGCCATCAATTGAACAAAAGAACCTTGGAAAAAGGAGGGGAAAAATAGAAATTATGGTCTTAAGAACTTTTGGGAAATGGCGATTTGGCGCAACCAAGCCTGTATCTCTATCATAGGTCTAGCCCACCTCCCGATATTGCTCAACCCTCCAAGCTGACTACTTGTCATATCCCTCGACCCCACCTGGCCCTCTTCGCCATGACCCTCGACCTCCCCCCTTCCCGGCCCTCGTCTCATCTCATTTCTCGCCCCCCCACCCCGGGCCCTTGTCTCATCTCGTCCTGCCCTGGCCCTCGAGTCCTTCTCTCTCCAGTTCTCTTGAACCCATTTATACAGTCTGCTTCAAAAGCTGCCTTTGGTAATCTATTTCACAATCTATTGTATAAAATAATTTCTCTCCTTCTTACTTTTAACTTCACTTAATCTTGTTTCACATTAGTGTTTTAACTCTTCATGGTGAACAATAATGCAGGAATTCATGCAAATCCTTTGGTGAATTTTATTTAAAAGGGACGTTGATGTCAATACACCTTTAACTTCCACAGGAACTGAGATGGAGAAAGATTTGAAATGGTATTGAACTGGTCAACCGATTATTACAAATTTTAAAATTAGAATACAAAAAATAGCCTACTATGGAAGGCAAATTTGTTTTAAAACATCAATAACTTATTTAGAAAGCTTTAAAAATTTCAAAAACTTTTTAGACAGTTTTAAAAACTTTTTTGGACCCTTTCTTAGCCCACCTCCCCTCTTTCTCTGCCTGTTTTATTTGGAAACAATTTTACAGCACCAAGTTATAGTCCAACAATTTTATTTTAAAATCCACAAGCTTTCGGAGGCTTCCTCCTTCCTCAGGTGAATGTGGAAATGAAATCCTCGAACCGATCGCATTTATAAATCACAGAACAATGCCTGGTGATTACAGATAGTCTTTTCAACTGCCCGCTGTCAAGGCAACCAAAGTGTTCAGACAGATAGATGTTACCTACAGGGCCACCGAATATACAAACGGCCAGAACTAAAAAAAAAACATGATGTGGAGATGCCAATTAAAAAAAACAGAGCGAGAGAGGCAGAAACATAGAAACATCCGGAAGGAAAAGACAGCAATTGACCTGTTATATTAAAAACAGATAACATTTGTTCGCTGGTGGGGTAACATGTAGCATGACATGAACCCAAGATCCCGGTTGAGGCCGTCCTCATGGGTGCGGAATTTGGCTATCAATTTCTGCTCGACGATTTTGCGTTGTCGAGTGTCTCGAAGGCCGCCTTTTATTTGGAGTATAATGAATAAAATATACATCTGTGTCGTGCAAATAATGTAACGTATACTAGGTATAGTTTATTCATTGTGTTTCAGTGGAATAAGTCGTCAGTGTCTCCTCCAGAATGGCAGATGAGTATTGTGTAGGATGCATCTTTTCATTTTAATCAAATGATAATTCATCCTGTAACACTTGAGGATATCTTGCAGTTGGGACCCTTTTCAAAACAAGATCTCATCATTGGCTCCCTTTTGTTGGTCATTGCATTGTATTGTGTGTGTTTGGCAATTGTATAGCAGACTAATTGCAGGAAAAAGAACCATCCTGCAATCCACCCATGCCAAGTGTTGTCAGGGAGTTGGTCTGTTATCATGTTCATGATTAGAGGCTCCTTTTTGATCCCTAATAATCAAATTTTAAAAAAAGATTGTGCCTAACTGTGTTTTTGTTTCAAGATATGTAATGTGGTTCAAGACATGACCATTAATATGTTATCATTTAAATGGTTACCAGATTAATCAGTGAGATCTGACCTTGGCTTTTCCCTTTTTGAAGGTAGCCTCATAGTTCATAAGCCTGGCATTTCCCTTTCTCACTAGCATGGTGACCATGGCTCCTTTGTTCTTGATGAGAGCCTTCCAATTCCTGATCCCAGAGTTCTGGCTATCTGTGGTAGCTGATTACAGTAGTTTGCTGATGATTAATAATAAATCACGTCTCTCGCCTCTTTTATAGAAATGAAGGAACAGGCATTCATCAGCATGTATGTGTTCGGACAAATGGCCTGCTTCTGTGCTGTGCATTCTGTGTAAGGAGTAGGCCATTCAACCCCTTGAGCCTGTTCCGCCATTCAATGAGATCATAGCTGATCTGTATCCTAACTGCATCCAACCGCCTTAACTTCATATCCCTTAATACCCTTGGCGAATGAAAATCTATCAATCTCAGATTTAAAATTATTAATTGAGCTAGCATCTACTGCTTTTTGTGGGAGTGAGTTCCACACCTCTAACACCATTTGCTTGAAGAAGTGTTTCCTAACTTCTCTCCTGAATGGACTGGCTCTAATTTTAAGGTTATGTCTCCATGTCCTAGACTCCCCCACTAGTGGAAAAAGTTTCTATCTACCCTATCAATTTCTTTCAAAATCCTAAAAACCTCAATCAAATCTCCTCGTAACCTATATTCTGAGGAATACAAGCCTAGTTTATGTAATCTCTCCTCATAATCTAACCCTTGGAGCCCTGGTAACATTCTGGTGAATCTGCGCTGCACTCCTTCCAAGGCCAATACATCCTTTCTAAGGTGCGGTGCCCAGAACTGTACACAGTGCCCCAGATGTGGTCTAACCAGAGCTTTGTATAGCTGTAGCAAAACTTCCTCCCCTTTATATTCTAGCCCTCTAGTTATAAAGGCTACCATTCCATTGGCCTTTTTGATTTATTTTTTGGACCTGACTACTACATTTTAGTGATCTTTGTACATGGACCCCTAAATCTCTTTGGACCTCCCCTGTTCCTAGCTTTTCACCATTTAAACAATACTTGGACCTATCCTTTTTTGGTCCAAAACCTCTCACTCACCTGTGTTGAAATTCATCTGTCACAGTTTTGCCCACTCATTTAATCTATCAGTGTCTCTTTGTAATTTTATGCTCCCATCTACACTACTTACTATGCCACCAATCTTTGTGTCATCATCAAACTTGGATATATGGCTCTCTATTGTGTTACCTAAGTCATTAATAAATATAGTGAATAGTTGAGGCCCCAGCACAGATCCTTGTGGGACACTACTAGTCACTTCCTCCCAGTTCAAGTACATGCATATTATCCCTACACTGTCTTCTACCGCCTAACCAATCTTCTAACCAGGTCACTAATTTGCCTTCAGTTCCATGTGTTTTAATTTTAGCAAACATTCTCTTATCAAATGCCTTCTGAAAATCCATATAAACTACATCCATAGACATTCCCCTTTCGACCACTTTAGTTACTTCCTCAGAAAATTCAATTATTTTCGTTAGAAATGACCTACCCTATACAAATCCATGTTGGCTCTCTAATCAGCTCAAATTTCTCCAAGTGCTCAGTCACGCTGTCCTTAATTATAAATTCCAATAACTTCCCCACAACAGATGTTAGTCTAACAGGTCTATAATTTCCTGGTTTCTCCCTCTCTCCTTTCTTTAATTTATGTTTGCAATTTTCCAATCTAAAGGGATAATTCCTGTATAGAGAGCGCTTTGGAAGATTATGGCTAAAGCATTTGCAATTTCCTCACCTACTTCGTTTTAAAACCCTGGGGTGGGAACCATCAGGTCCTTGGGATTTGTCAGTCTTCAGTGCCATTACTTTTTTCTAATACTGTTTTCTTTCTTACTTTAACTTTAGTGAGTTCCAGTCCTTGATTCATTATTAGTTTCCCTGGAATGTCAGATATATTATCCTCTTCCTGCACTGTAAAGACTTTCACAAAGTAATTATAGAATCATAGAAGTTACAACATGGAAACAGGCCCTTCGGCCCAACATGTCCATGTCGCCCAGTTTATACCACTAAGCTAGTCCCAATTGCCTGCACTTGGCCCATATCCCTCGATACCCATCTTACCCATGTAACTGTCCAAATGCTTTTTAAAAGACAAAATTGTACCCGCCTCTACTACTGCCTCTGGCAGCTCGTTCCAGACACTCACCACCCTTTGAGTGAAAAAATTGCCCCTCTGGACCCTTTTGTATCTCTCCCCTCTCACCTTAAATCTGTGCCCCCTCGTTATAGACTCCCCTACCTTTGGGAAAAGATTTTGACTATCGACCTTATCTATGCCCCTCATTATTTTATAGACTTCTATAAGATCACCCCTTAACCTCCTACTCTCCAGGGAAAAAAGTCCCAGTCTGTCTAACCTCTCCCTGTAAGTCAAACCATCAAGTCCCGGTAGCATCCTAGTAAATCTTTTCTGCACTCTTTCTAGTTAAATAATATCCTTTCTATAATAGGGTGACCAGAACTGTACACAGTACTCCAAGTGTGGCCTCACCAATGCCCTGTACAACTTCAACAAGACATCCCAACTCCTGCATTCAATGTTCTGACCAATGAAACCAAGCATGCTGAATGCCTTCTTCACCACCCTATCCACCTGTGACTCCACTTTCAAGGAGCTATGAATCTGTACTCCCAGATCTCTTTGTTCTATAACTCTCCCCAACGCCCTACCATTAACGGAGTAGGTCCTGGCCCGATTCGATCTACCAAAATGCATCACCTCACATTTATCTAAATTAAACTCCATCTGCCATTCATCGGCCCACTGGCCCAATTTATCAAGATCCCGTTGCAATCCTAGATAACCGTCTTCACTGTCCACAATGCCACCAATCTTGGTGTCATCTGCAAACTTACTAACCATGCCTCCTAAATTCTCATCCAAATCATTAATATAAATAACAAATAACAGCGGACCCAGCACCGATCCCTGAGGCACACCGCTGGACACAGGCATCCAGTTTGAAAAACAACCCTCTACAACCACCCTCTGTCTTCTGTCGTCAAGCCAATTTTGTATCCAATTGGCTACCTCACCTTGGATCCCATGAGATTTAACCTTATGTAACAACCTACCATGCGGTACCTTGTCAAATGCTTTGCTAAAGTCCATGTAGACCACGTCTACTGCACAGCCCTCATCTATCTTCTTGGTTACCCCTTCAAAAAACTCAATCAAATTCGTGAGACATGATTTTCCTCTCACAAAACCATGCTGACTGTTCCTAATTAGTCCCTGCCTCTCCAAATGCCTGTAGATCCTGTCCCTCAGAATACCCTCTAACAACTTACCCACTACAGATGTCAGGCTCACTGGTCTGTAGTTCCCAGGCTTTTCCCTGCCGCCCTTCTTAAACAAAGGCACAACATTTGCTACCCTCCAATCTTCAGGCACCTCACCTGTAGCGGTGGATGATTCAAATATCTCTGCTAGGGGACCCGCAATTTCCTCCCTAACCTCCCATAACGTCCTGGGATACATTTCATCAGGTCCCGGAGATTTATCTACCTTGATGCGCGTTAAGACTTCCAGCACCTCCCTCTCTGTAATATGTGCACTCCTCAAGACATCACTATTTATTTCCCCAAGTTCCCTAACATCCATGCCTTTCTCAACCGTAAATACCGATGTGAAATATTCATTTAGGATCTCACCCATCTCTTGTGGTTCCGCACATAAATGACCTTGTTGATCCTTAAGAGGCCCTACTCTCTCCCTAGTTACCCTTTTGCCCTTTATGTATTTGTAGAAGCTCTTTGGATTCACCTTTGCCTGATCTGCCAAAGCAATCTCATATCCCCTTTTTGCCCTCCTGATTTCTCTCTTAACTCTACTCCGGCAATCTCTATACTCTTCAAGGGATCCACTTGATCCCAGCTGCCTATGCATGTCATATGCCTCCTTCTTATTTTTGACTAGTGCCTCAATCTCCCGAGTCATCCAAGGTTCCCTACTTCTACCAGCCTTGCCCTTCACTTTATAAGGAATGTGCTTACCCTGAACCCTGGTTAACACACTTTTGAAAGCCTCCCACTTACCAGACGTCCCTTTGCCTGCCAACAGACTCTCCCAATCAACTTCTGAAAGTTCCTGTCTAATACCATCAAAATTGGCCTTTCCCCAATTTAGAATTTTAACTTTTGGGCCAGACCTATCCTTCTCCATAGCTATCTTAAAACTAATGGAATTATGATCACTGGTCCCAAAGTGATCCCTCACTAACACTTCTGTCACCTGCCCTTCCTTATTTCCCAAGAGGAGGTCAAGTTTTGCCCCCTCTCTAGTCAGGCCATCCACATACTGAATGAGAAATTCCTCCTGAATACACTCAACAAATTTCTCTCCATCCAAGCCCCTAATGCTATGGCTGTCCCAGTCAATGTTGGGAAAGTTAAAGTCCCCTACTATTACCACCCTATTTTTCTTGCAGCTGTCTGTAATCTCCTTACATATTTGCTCCTCAATTTCCCGTTGACTATTTGGGGGTCTGTAGTACAATCCTATCAAAGTGATCTCTCCCTTCTTATTTTTCAGTTCTACCCATATAGACTCAGTGGGCGAACCCTCGGATATATCCCCTCTCACTACTGCCGTGATGTTCTCCCTAATCAAGAACGCAACTCCCCCTCCTCTCTTACCTCCTGCTCTATCTTTCCTATAGCATCTGTACCCTGGAACATTGAGCTGCCAGTCCTGCCCCTCCCTTAGCCATGTTTCAGTAATAGCTATAACATCCCAGTCCCATGTACCCATCCATGCCCTGAGTTCATCTGCCTTGCCCATCAGACCTCTTGCATTGAAATAAATGCAGTTTAATCTAGACTTCCCTTGGTCTTTGCCCTGCTTTCTCAGACCATCTGTCCGGTCATGTTCTGTACACTCTCCCTTACTGCCTTTTGTTTCTGTCACCACTTTATTTCCCACTGACTTCCTGCATCGGTTCCCATCCCCCTGCCACATTAGTTTAAACCCTCCCCAACAGCACTGGCAAACACTCCCCCTAGGACATTGGTTCCAGTTCTGCCCAGATGCAGACCGTCCAATTTGTACTGGTCCCACCTCCCCCAGAACCGGTTCCAATGGCCCAGGAATTTGAATCCCTCCCTCTTGCACCATCTCTCAAGCCACG
The DNA here is from genome assembly GCF_035084215.1 of Heptranchias perlo. Lineage (NCBI taxonomy): Eukaryota > Metazoa > Chordata > Chondrichthyes > Hexanchiformes > Hexanchidae > Heptranchias > Heptranchias perlo. The sequence continues at coordinate 135,846,785 of NC_090329.1, forward strand.
TATTCATCTTAGCTATCCTGTCATTCCTACTCTGACTAACCCGTGGCACTGGTAGCAATCCTGAGATTACTACCTTTGAGGTCCTACTCTTTAGTTTAACTCCTAACTCCCTAAATTCAGCTTGTAGGACCTCATCCTGTTTTTTACCTATATCGTTGGTGCCTATATGCACCACGACAACTGGCTGTTCACCCTCCCCCTCCAGAATGTCCTGCAGCCGCTCCGAGACATCCTTGACCCTTGCACCAGGGAGGCAACATACCATCCTGGAGTCTCGGTTGCGTCCGCAGAAACGCCTGTCTATTCCCCTTACAATCGAGTCCCCTATCACACTAGCTCTGCCACTCTTTTTCCTGCCCTCCTGTGCAGCAGAGCCAGCCACGGTGCCATGAACCTGGCCACTGCCACCTTCCCCTGGTGAGCCATCTCCCCCAACAGTATCCAAAACGGTATACCTGTTTTGGAGGGAGATAACCGCAGGGGACCCCTGCACTGCCTTCCTACTCTTCCTCTGTCTGTTGGTCACCCATTCACTATCTCCCTCAGTAATTTTTATCTGCGGTGTGACCAACTCACTGAACGTGCTATCCACGACTTTCTCAGCATCGCAGATGCTCCAAAGTGAATCCATCCGCAGCTCCAGAGCCGTCAAGCGGTCAAACAATAGCTGCAGCTGGACACACTTCCCGCAGGTGAAGGAATCAGGGATACAGGAAGGAGCCCTGAATTCCCACATCCCACAAGAGGAACATGACATGGCCCTGTGATCTCCTGCCATGACTTAACCCTTAAATTAGCTTAAGAACAACTACAATGTCAAGAGAAAAAAAAAGGAAAGAAAAACTACTTACCACTCCCTTTAAGGAGTTTACTCCTTTAAATTGTTCTCAATTTAGAGAATGTTAACTGCACCAGGGACCTTGATTCACTAAAAAATAAACGCTACTTCCTATAAGACCTGCAGACCTTCCCTTTCTTTTTACTTTAGTTACTGTCGATAAGTAGAAATACTCACCTGAACCTACTCACCAATCAGGTGCCTCCCCTGTGTCGCGTCCCGATCTGATTCCTGACGTCACTTCGAACTCGGTCGCAGCTCCGCTCGGCTCGGCTCCTCTCAGCGCTCTGAAATCCCGCCTTTTATCGGACGCTCCCTCCGCTCGGCTCGGCTCCTCTCAGCTGTTCTCAGCGCTCTGAAATCCCGCCTTTTATCGGACGCTCCCTCCGCTCGGCTCGGCTCCTCTCAGCTGTTCTCAGCGCTCTGAAATCCCGCCTTTTATCGGACGCTCCCTCCGCTCGGCTCGGCTCCTCTCAGCTGTTCTCAACGCTCTGAAATCCCGCCTTTTATCGGACGCTCCGCTCGGCTCCTCTCAGCTGTTCTCAGCGCTCTGAAATCCCGCCTTTTATCGGACGCTCCCTCCGCTCGGCTCGGCTCCTCTCAGCTGTTCTCAGCGCTCTGAAATCCCGCCTTTTATCGGACGCTCCCTCCGCTCGGCTCGGCTCCTCTCAGCTGTTCTCAGCGCTCTGAAATCCCGCCTTTTATCGGTCGCAGCTCCGCTCGGCTCGGCTCCTCTCAGCAATTCTGTCATTTCCTTATTTTCATTTACAATGTTACCCGCACCTGTTTTTAAAAGGCCACATTACCCTTGACTACCCTTTTTCTTCTAATATAATTGTAAAACTTTTTTGTGTTAATCTTGATATCCCTTATGAGTTTCCTTTCATATTCCCTTTTTGCAGCTCTTACAATCTTTTTTGTCTTCCTTCGCTGTTTATATCTCTCCCAGTCCCCTGATTCTACACTATTCTTTGCACTTTTGTATGCTCTTTCCTTTAGTTTTATGTTATCTCTCAACTCTTCTGTCAACGATGGCTGTTTTATTTGGTAAGTAGAGCTCTTGTCCCTTAGGGGAACTACGTTCATCCGTAGTTTACTTGACAACAGTTTGCTGTTGTCAGTCTCTATCTCGTCCCGTTAAAGTTAGCCATACCAAAATCTAGAGTCTTAGTAACTGTGTTAAGTTTCTCCTTTTCAAACCTAACATTGAATTCAATCATATTGTGATCACTGTTAAATAAATGTTCCCTTACTGTTAGATTATTAACTCAGCCTGGCTCATTACTAAATCTAATATGGCCTTCCCTCTTGTTGATTCTAGAACATATTGCTCCAGAAAACCATCTTGAATGCACTCAAGAAATTCACCACCTTTCTGACTTGAGCTACTCTGCTCTTCCCAATCTCCATGAAAATTATAGTCTCTTATTAAAGCAACTAGCTACAAGCCTCTCTAATCTCTGAATACATTCTGCCACTTCATTGCTGCTATCAGGAGGCCTGTAGACAACTCCCATTACAGTTTTAAGTCCTCTCTTATTCCTCAATTGTAATCATAGTCTCTGCTGATTGGTTTCCCTTACCTATATCCTCTCTTACTAATATTAGTAATAGTATCTTTAATCAATAAGGCTACCTCTCCTCCTTTTCCAATTTCCCTATCCTTTCTAAAGACCTTATAACCTGGAATATTTAACTCCCAATCATGACCAGCTTGCAGCCATCTCTCAGTAATGGCCACCATGTCAAAAGCTGCATTTGAGCCTCAAATTCATTCAATTTATTTCTTACTCTCCATGCGTTAGTATATAAAACTCTTATTGGGCAAGAGACCCTAACCTGTCCTTCTGCCCTGATGCTGTCTTTCTCACTGTTTGACTTAATCACATTTCTTACTGGTCACTTCTGCTGTAACTATTTATTTTGGTATTCCCTTCACCTGGAGTATCTATATCACTGTTTGTGACCTGAACTCTGCTCTTATCTTTTTTAAATCTTTAAACTATCATTTTTACTATTGTTTCTGACTCAGACCTCCCCCAATTTATTAAAAGTCCTTTTTATCACCTTATTTATCCTTTCCGCTAGGACCTTGGTCCCAGCCTGGTTCAGTTGCAGCCGATCCCAATGGTACAGCTCCCTCCTGTCCCAGTACTGGTGCTAGTGTCACATGAAATGGAACCCCTCCTTCAACCATGTGTTCACCTTCCTGTTCTGTGTGTCCCTATGCCATTTAGCATGTGGCACGGATAATAATGCTGAGATTACCACCCTTGAGGTCCTGCTTTTTAATTTAGCTCCTAACTCCAGATATTCCCTCAGCAGAATTCCTCTGCTCTTCTTCCCTCTGTCATTGGAGTTGACATGGACCACGACAACTGGACCGTCACCCTCCTTTTACAAATTCCTTTCCCACTGCATCGAGATATCCCATACCCTGGCCCCAGGTAGGCAACGCACCCTTTGGGAATCTGGATTGTGACTGCAAAGGATGCTATCAATCCCACTAAGTATTGCCCTGTTCCCTCTTTCTTAGCCCTTTGCCTCTCCCCGGTGTCTCTCCCTCTCAACCATTCCGGCCCCATTCCCCCCTCCTTGCCCCCCTCGCTCGTGCTCTTCCCCCACCTCCCCCCTCCCCTTTATTTTACTCATCCTCCTGTTCTTTTTTTCTCTTTCTCTGTATATCCTACCCTACCTTTCTTTCCTTTTTTCTGTCTTTTTGTGTCTGTCTCTCCTCTCTTTACTCACTCTCTTTCGTCTATCTCTGTCTTCCTGTGGGCACACACCTTGAAAGTTTTGTCGTGTTATATGTTTGCACGCTGTGTTTGCATGGTTTCTGTCTGCCTCTTGAGTGCTGCTTCTATCTGTCTCTCTTGCGCGTTCTCTCTCCCTTGTGCATTCCCTGTCTCTCATGGGTCTATTTCTACTTCTAATATTTAAAGGACATTTAAGTGATAAATTTTTGGAATTTGAAGATTGTTGAATAGCTTTGAAAATGGGATTGTAAATGTAGTGGCCCCGTGTGACATTGTACGTTGAGCAGCATGAAAACAAGAGGGTGCTGCAGGGTTTAGCGCTACTCATCAGATCGGAACTTGATAGGTGGTAGGAGCACAGGAAAATTTGGAAAAATTATCTTGGGATAGCAAATTTTACCATGGCTATGTTGAACAGCTTATGATGTCCTTTTGAATAAAACCCTGCTACATTATGTTGAAATTCAAATAAATATTATGCCTAGGATATTCAGCATCAAAGCCATCATTTTAATAGAAACTTCTAAGCTTCAGTACCTTTTTTTATGTTTAATCTTTGATTTGGCAGCCAGCTGCCTTGGCCCGTCTTTGGAGCTCTCTCCCTCAGCTTATGAGAATGTCCTTAAGAACCGCTTCTGTCATGTGATTGCTCCCTTTTAACCTGAGCGCAGTTTGCACTTGGTATCCACTGCCGTATAAAATGCTGTGAGGCACCTCTCTACATAATGTGCAGTGTAGAAATGTACGTAATGTGCAGCATACAACTGTGTATAATATATGGTATAGAAATGTAGGCAGTATGTGATGTAGAGATGTGAATAGTTCTTGGTATCGTGATCAAAGATGTTTTCCTATATCTGTGGTTTGTAGTGCCCCCTTGTGGTACTGCCGTACATAATGGATAATTTGTGCAGATGATTTTTGATCCAGTTCTTTGTACAGGGAAATCTGAGCGTGTGTACCTCCTTTATGCCTTCTCCTCCCCTGAAGATGGCAAGTCTTTCTTAAGCAAACTGCATTCCAGTACTTTACGCAAATGATTATTCTTGGGTAGTGGGTTCTAATAAACTATTTGACTGGGGCACATCGTAACAAAGCCCTTCCTTGCCTAATGTCTGCACATGCGTATGCTGCTTTGATGAAGCAGCTGAAGATAGTTGGGCCTAGGACGCTGCCTTGAGGAACTTCTGGGGCTGAGATGATTGGCCTTCAACAACCACAACCCTTCCTTTATGCCAGGTATGAGTCCAATCACTGGAGAGTTTTCCCCCAATCCCCATTGACCAGTTTTACTAGAGCTCCTTGATGCCACACTCAATCGAATGCTGTCTTCATAGCAAGAGCGTTATCAGTGTGAAGAAGGAACTTGGTCTCCACGAGGACTTTGCTGTGATCGCTCCTACCATTGCTATTATGGAGAGACACATCTGTGACAGGCAGACTGGTGAAAACAACAAGTAGGTTACTCCCTCTTGGTGTTCTCATCACCTGCAGCAAGCCCAGTCTGGTAGCTATGTCCTCCAGGGCTTGGCTAGCTCAGTCAGTGATGGTACGACTGAGTCACTCTTGTTGAACAGTGGAGTCACCCACCCAGAGTACAATCTGTGTCCCTGCCGCCCTTAGCACTTCCTTCAAGTGGTGTTCAACATCAAGGAGTACTGATTCATCAGCTGATGGAGCGCAATAGGTGTTAATCAGCAGGAGGTTTCCGGCCCGTGTTTGACCTAAGCCATGAGACTAAATGAGGTCTGGAATCAATGTTGAAGACTCCCAAGGCCACTCTCCCCTCCCCCCAATTATATACTACTGTGCCCTCACTTCTGGTGGGTCCGTCTAAGACATACCCAGGGATGATGATGGAAGAGTCTCGGGTGTTGGCTGATAGGTATCATTCCGTGAGTATGACCACATCAGGCTTGTTGCTTGATTAGTCTGTGGAACAGCTCTCCCAAATTTGGCACTAGTTCCCAGATTTTAGTGGGAGGACTTTGCAGGGTCGACTGTGCAGGGAGTCATTGGTGTCACGGGCAAGGGTACAGCGTATGTGGTGGGGATTAAAGGCATTGCAGCCAGACCATGAGATTTAAGAGCAAGTTGTAGGTCATTTTGGTGTAAAGAGAGAGAATGTCTTTTTTTTAAAAGGACAAAGTGACCAGTGAAAATAATACATCTAGTACCGAAAGTTGTGTTACAACTTCTGCCTTGCAACTCTGCCTTGACATAACATCCAATGTGTGTTCCAGGCAACTGCAAGAGCAGCAACGCCAGAAGGAGCTGGAGAGAGAACGCCTGGAGCGTGAGCGGATGGAACGCGAGAGATTGGAGAGAGAAAGACTAGAACAGGAACAGCTGGAACATGAGAAGCAAGAGAGAGAGAAACATGAGCGCATGGAGCAAGAAAGACAGGAACGAGAGAGGCAAGAACGAGAGGATGTGGAACTTGAACGACAAGAACGGGAACGACAGGAACAGCTTGAGAGAGAACAGCTGGAGTGGGAGATGGAGCGAAGGATGTCGTCTGCTGGTAAGTGACAAGTAGAGGTAAATGTGAGTTATTTGTAGGTCACAGTAAAGTGATGAGGTTTGAAGCTACAGTATCCCTTTTCATTCGTGTGCTCTCAGCCTGTTTCATATACAGGTTTGTTCTGTTCAATCTTAAAAAGGTTTTTCTAATTTGGGGCAGTGATGCAAGGCTTAATGTTTGATTTGCAGGTATATTGGCACAGGGCCGGTCTGAAGGGATGCTTTAATGAAATTGTGTGTTTATGATCATTATTTGGCCGTGTAGATGAAGATAAATTAACTTTTCCTATACCTGACTTCCAACAGCTCTTGGTACTGTCTCCTGATGCAGTTTTTAAAAAATTGCCAGGCGGAGCGATGGAACAAAACTTAAGAGCCATGGCTTCAAAACCCAGAGTCTCCTCTGCACGCCCAGCAGCTGGTTCAAGTGCCATTGATGGCTGCTTGTTCTTTCAATTAAGGAATGGGGCTTGCGCAGAAGGCATGAGAGAGAAATTGAAAAGGGTTTTAATAGAAACTTAAACTGTCAGAAAACACTAATTTCCACTTGCGCAATGAATCCAACTCTAAATGAGTACTAGATGTAGAAATATCTGGCTGGGAAGTTCATTAGCAAACTTATTTGACGTTGGCATTCAAAACAGTAAAAGTTGAGAAACAATTTGAAGCTGTGGTATCAGGCATTGGGTTTAAGCATCTGTGAATTGGGCCCTGGAGGGGATACTGTAGCTGGTTAAAAGTTTGCTTTTTGTTTAGAGAGAGAAGCTGATACAGTCTCTCATTGGATGATGATTACCTCTGGCTAATATTGATTTATCTTTTGAACTGTGTATTTATCTACAGCTTGCCTCACAGGACTAACCAGAAAGGTGGTGAGGGATTTCTAACCTTGAAACATGAAGAAAATAAATTGTTTACCTCATTGTTAGATGCTGCAAACCATCTTAAAAATCACATGCTCAAACCTAATCAAATAGGGAGTGCTGGAATTTAAAAAAATAAAGACAGAAAATGCTGGTCAATCAGCATTTCGAAAGAGTAAGAACAGTTTATGACCCTTAACTAAAAAAAAACTTCTTGCTTGTTGCAACAAAGTGGGTTAAATCATTGGGTGGTGTGGTACTAAACCACGGAGACCACAAAGTGCCTGTTTTGCTCCCTAGCCTATGCTGAGTTAGCTGATCTCATCAGGGACACTACATTTAGCCTTGGTGGAAAATCAGTCGGTGCTCCTGCTCCTGATTACTCCTCAGCGACCTCTGCTGGAAAGTGCTTGAGAATGTTGATGTGAATAGATTAGGCTGAGCTATAGTACTGATGGTCAGTACCTAGGTTTATGCATGAAGAATGGAGGATTACTGGTGTTCGTGGCATTGTACCACAGCAAGTTGGTGCCTCAGCAGAGGAGCACAGCAGATGTAGCTATACAAAACCCTGGTTAGACTGCACCTGGAGTACTGTGAGCAGTTCTGGGCACCGCACCTTCGGAAGGACATATTGGCCTTGGAGGGAGTGCAGCGTAGGTTTACTAGAATGATACCCGGACTTCAAGGGTTAAGTTACGAGGAGAGATTACACAAATTGGGGTTGTATTCTCTGGAGTTTCGAAGGTTAAGGGGTGATCTGATCGAAGTTTATAAGATATTAAGGGGAACAGATAGGGTGGATAGAGAGAAACTATTTCCGCTAGTTGGGGATTTTAGGAGTAGGGGGCACAGTCTAAAAATTAGAGCCAGACCTTTCAGGAGCGAGATTAGAAAACATTTCTACACACAAAGGGTGGTAGAAGTTTGGAACTCTCTTCCGCAAATGGCAATTGATATTAGCTCAATTGCTAAATTTAAATGTGCGATAGATAGCTTTTTGGCAACCAAAGGTATTAAGAGATATGGACCAAAGGCAGGTATATGGAGTTAGATCACAGATCAGCGATGATCTTATCGAATGGCGGTGCAGGCACGAGGGGCTGAATGGCCTACTCCTGTTCCTGTGTTCCTAGATGTCTGGTCCTGTCCTTACCTGATGTCTACGTCCACACACTTTCCAGTCGGGGCCACTAAGTAGTGATCAGGAAAGGGCACTCTAGCTGATTTTCTTTGTGCTCCCTCCCCCACAAAAATAAATATCAGGTGCATGACGGCCCATTATAGCCCACTACTGCTTTGCTGAGACCAGCCAACTTGGCATAGACAAAGAGTGAAATGTGCAACGACCTTGTCTTTTTTTAAAGGAAAGGGAGGATCAAAGCAACTGATTAAATGTAGTCATCCTAACTAAAGCTACGGTGAAGACCCATTGTATCATTATTGGAGTTGATCTATTTCAAAAATTCTTGATCCAAGCTGCATCACAGACAAGTTGGTGATGGACCAGTTTTTGTACTTAAATGCAATAGTGCCACTGTTGTGAAATGCAACCAAAACTAGGGTGGCTCCTCTTTGACCAATCCAAAACAGGAGGATAGTATGGAAAAAACACTGTGGTATGGAGAAGAGATTAACTCCTTGTTTAATTAAAAAAACATAACCCAATGAGAGGTGATCTTATTGAAACACATAAGATCCTGAGGGGACTTGAATCATAGAATCATAGAAGTTTACAACATGGAAACAGGCCCTTCGGCCCAACATGTCCATGTCGCCCAGTTTATACCACTAAGCTAGTCCCAATTGCCTGCACTTGGCCCATATCCCTCTATACCCATCTTACTCATGTAACTGTCCAAATGCTTTTTAAAAGACAAAATTGTACCCGCCTCTACTACTGTCTCTGGCAGCTCGTTCCAGACACTCACCACCCTTTGAGTGAAAAAATTGCCCCTCTGGACCCTTTTGTATCTCTCCCCTCTCACCTTAAATCTATGCCCCCTCGTTATAGACTCCCCTACCTTTGGGAAAAGATTTTGACTATCTACCTCATCTATGCCCCTCATTATTTTATAGACTTCTATAAGATCACCCCTAAACCTCCTACTCTCCAGGGAAAAAAGTCTCAGTCTATCGAACCTCTCCCTATAAGTCAAACCATCAAGTCCCAGTAGCATCCTAGTAAATCTTTTCTGCACTCTTTCTAGTTTAATATCCTTTCTATAATAGGGTGACCAGAACTGTACACAGTATTCCAAGTGTGGCCTCACCAATGCCCTGTACAACTTCAACAAGACATCCCAACTCCTGGATTCAATGTTCTGACCAATGAAACCAAGCATGCCGAATGCCTTCTTCACCACCCTATCCACCTGTGACTCCACTTTCAAGGAGCTATGAACCTGTACTCCTAGATCTCTTTGTTCGATAACTCTCCCCAACGCCCTACCATTAACGGAGTAGGTCCTGGCCCGATTCGATCACCTCACATTTATCTAAATTAAACTCCATCTGTCATTCATCGGCCCACTGGCCCAATTTATCAAGATCCCGTTGCAATCCTAGATAACCGTCTTTACTGCCCACAATGCCACCAATCTTGGTGTCATCTGCAAACTTACTAACCATGCCTCCTAAATTCTCATCCAAATCATTAATATAAATAACAAATAACAGCGGACCCAGCACCGGTCCCTGAGGCACACCGCTGGTCACAGCCCTCCAGTTTGAAAAACAACCCTCTACAACCACCCTCTGTCTTCTGTCGTCAATCCAATTTTGTATCCAATTGGCTACCTCACCTTGGATCCCGTGAGATTTAACCTTATGTAACAACCTACCATGCGGTACCTTGTCAAAGGCTTTGCTAAAGTCCATGTAGACCACGTCTACTGCACAGCCCTCATCTATCTTCTTGGTTACCCCTTCAAAAAACTCAATCAAATTCGTGAGACATGATTTTCCTCTCACAAAACCATGCTGACTGTTCCTAATCAGTCCCTGCCTCTCCAAATGCCTGTAGATCCTGTCCCTCAGAATACCCTCTAACAACTTACCCACTACAGATGTCAGGCTCACCGGTCTGTAGTTCCCAGGCTTTTCCCTGCCTCCCTTCTTAAACAAAGGCACAACATTTGCTACCCTCCAATCTTCAGGCACCTCACCTGTAGCTGTCGATGATTCAAATATCTCTGCTAGGGGACCCGCAATTTCCTCCCTAACCTCCCATAACGTCCTGGGATACATTTCATCAGGTCCCGGAGATTTATCTACCTTGATGCGCGTTAAGACTTCCAGCACCTCCCTCTCTGTAATATGTACACTCCTCAAGACATCACTATTTATTTCCCCAAGCTCCCTAACATCCATGCCTTTCTCAACCGTAAATACCGATGTGAAATATTCATTTAGGATCTCACCCATCTCTTGTGGTTCCGCACATAGATGACCTTGTTGATCCTTAAGAGGCCCTACTCTCTCCCTAGTTACTCTTTTGCCCTTTATGTATTTGTAGAAGCTCTTTGGATTCTCCTTTGCCTGATCTGCCAAAGCAATCTCATATCCCCTTTTTGCCCTCCTGATTTCTCTCTTAACTCTACTCCGGCAATCTCTATACTCTTCAAGGGATCCACTTGATCCCAGCTGTCTATGCATGTCATATGCCTCCTTCTTTTTGACTAGGGCCTCAATCTCCCGAGTCATCCAAGGTTCCCTACTTCTACCAGCCTTGTCCTTCACTTTATAAGGAATGTGCTTACCCTGAACCCTGGTTAACACACTTTTGAAAGCCTCCCACTTACCAGACGTCCCTTTGCCTGCCAACAGACTCTCCCAATCAACTTCTGAAAGTTCCTGTCTAATACCATCAAAATTGGCCTTTCCCCAATTTAGAATTTTAACTTTTGGGCCAGACCTATCCTTCTCCATAGCTATCTTAAAACTAATGGAATTATGATCACTGGTCCCAAAGTGATCCCTCACTAACACTTCTGTCACCTGCCCTTCCTTATTTCCCAAGAGGAGGTCAAGTTTTGCCCCCTCTCTAGTCGGGCCATCCACATACTGAATGAGAAATTCCTCCTGAATGCACTCAACAAATTTCTCTCCATCCAAGCCCCTAATGCTATGGCTGTCCCAGTCAATGTTGGGAAAGTTAAAGTCCCCTACTATTACCACCCTATTTTTCTTGCAGCTGTCTGTAATCTCCTTACATATTTGCTCCTCAATTTCCCATTGACTATTTGGGGGTCTGTAGTACAATCCTATCAAAGTGATCTCTCCCTTCTTATTTTTCAGTTCTACCCATATAGACTCAGTGGGCGAACCCTCTGATATACCCCCTCTCACTACTGCCGTGATGTTCTCCCTAATCAAGAACGCAACTCCCCCTCCTCTCTTACCTCCTGCTCTATCTGTCCTATAGCATCTGTACCCTGGAACATTGAGCTGCCAGTCCTGCCCCTCCCTTAGCCATGTTTCAGTAATAGCTATAACATCCCAGTCCCATGTACCCATCCATGCCCTGAGTTCATCTGCCTTGCCCATCAGACTTCTTGCATTGAAATAAATGCAGTTTAATCCAGACTTCCCTTGGTCTTTGCCCTGCTTTCTCAGACCATCTGTCCGGACATGTTTTGTACACTCTCCCTTACTGCCTTTTGTTTCTGTCACCACTTTACTTCCCACTGACTTCCTGCATCGGTTCCCATCCCCCTGCCACATTAGTTTAAACCCTCCCCAACAGCACTAGCAAACACTCCCCAGGACATTGGTTCCAGTCCTGCCCAGATGCAGACCGTCCAATTTGTACTGGTCCCACCTCCCCCAGAACCGGTTCCAATGGCCCAGGAATTTGAATCCCTCCCTCTTACACCATCTCTCAAGCCACGTATTCATCCTAGCTATCCTGTCATTCCTACTCTGACTAGCCCGTGGCACTGGTAGCAATCCTGAGATTACTACCTTTGAGGTCCTACTTTTTAGTTTAACTCCTAACTCCCTAAATTCAGCTTGTAGGACCTCCTCCCGTTTTTTACCTATATCGTTGGTACCTATATGCACCACGACAACTGGCTGTTCGCCCTCCCCCTCCAGAATGTCCTGCAGCCGCTCCGAGACATCCCTGACCCTTGCACCAGGGAGGCAACATACCATCCTGGAGTCTCGGTTGCGTCCACAGAAACGCCTGTCTATTCCCCTTACAATCGAGTCCCCTATCACTGTAGCTCTGCCACTCTTTTTCCTGCCCTCCTGTGCAGCAGAGCCTGGCCGCTGTCACCTTCCCCTGGTGAGCCATCTCCCCCAACAGTATCCAAAACAGTATACCTGTTTTGGAGGGAGATGACCGCAGGGGACCCCTGCACTGCCTTCCTACTCTTCCTCTGTCTGTTGGTCACCCATTCACTATCTCCCTCAGTAATTTTTATCTGTGGTGTGACCAACTCACTGAACGTGCTATCCACGACTTCCTCAGCATCACGGATGCCCCAAAGGGGTAGATGCTGAGAGGATGTTTCTCCTCAAGGGAGAGACTAGAACTAGGTGTCACAGTTTTTAAAAATAAGGGGTCTCCCATCTAAGACAGATGAGGAAAACATTTTTTTGAGGGTAGTGAGTCTGTGGAACTCCCTTCCACAGAGAGCGGTGGAGGCAGGGTCATTGAATATTTTTAATGCTGAATTAGATAAATTCCTGATTAACAATGGAGTCAAAGGTTATAGTAGGTAGACGAGAAAATAGGGTTGAGGTCACAATCATATCAGCCATGATCTTATCAAATAGCATAGAAGGCTCGAGGGGCTGAATGGCCTACTCCTGCACTTAATTCGTAATTGAAACCCAGACCGTTTGGACCCAGTTGAATTATCACCATTACATAACATAAGAAATAGGAAACAGGAGTAGGCCATATAGCCTCTCGAGCCTGCTCCGCCATTCAATCAGATCATGGCTGATCTTCGACCTCAACTCCACTTTCCCCACCCGATCACCATATCTCTTGATTTCCCCTACGATCCAAAAATTTATCTGTCAGCCATGAATGCATTCAATGACTCAGCATCCACAACCCTCTGGGGTAAAGAATTCCAAAGATTCACAACCCTCTGTGTGAAGAAATTCCTCCTCATCTCAATCTTAAATGGCCGACCCCTTATCCTGAGACTATACCCCCTAGTTCTAGAATCTCCAGCCAGAGGAAACAGCCTCTCAAAATCTACCCTGTCAAGCCTCCTTTAGAGTCTTATATGTTTTAATGAGATCACCCCTCATTCTTCTAAATTCCAGAGAGCATAGGCCCATTCTACCCAATCTCTCCTCAAAGGACAATCCTCTCATCCCAGGAATTAATCTAGTAAACCTTTGTTGCCCTGCCTCCAAGGCAAGTATATCCTTCCTTAGATAAGGAGACCAAAACTGTACATAGTACTCCAGGTGAGGTCTCACCAGGTCCTGTTCGATTGTAGTAAGACTTCCTTACTCTTGTACTCCAACCCCCTTGCAATAAAGGCCAACATGCCATTTCCTTTCCTAACTGCTTGCTGTACCTGCATACTAACTTTTTGTGTTTCTTGTACCAGGACACCCAAATCTCTCTGAACACCAACATTTAATAGTTTCTCACCATTTAAAAATTATTCTGTTTTTCTATTCTTCCTACCAAAGTGAATAACCTCACATTTCCCCCACATTATACTCCATCTGCCACCTTCTTGCCCACTCACTTAAACTGTCTGTATCCCTTTGTAGACTCTTTGCATCTTCCTCACAGCTTACTTTCCCACCTAGCTTTATATCGTCAGCAAACTTGGATACATTACACTCGGTCCCTTCATCTAAGTCATTAATATAGATCGTTAATAGCTGAGGACCAAGCACTGATCGTTGCGGCACCCCACAAGTTAAAGCCTGCCAACTGAAAATGACCAGTTTGTTTTCTGGCCATTAACCAATCCCCTATCCATGCTAATATGTCACCCCCAGCCCTTTAAGCCCTTACCATTACCAGGCAGCAACTTGTGAAACAGGACTGTCTGGAACCACCCAGGTGGCCACTCCAGCTAGGTGAAGCATTTGATTTGAGTTTACACAGTTTGATTTTAATCTGAATTTATGTCTAACACCTTTTGTTAATATGTCTTTTTAAAATGGGTTCCAGTGAGCTGGTATTTGTCAGTTTACGAAGATGGTCCTATGAGGCAAACTGCAGCTTTTTGAAACATGGTTTTCTTTCACTGCTGACTTTGTTGCTATGTTAGCTATATATTTTTCTCTTCTTTCTCTCTCCTCTTGTCTCCTTTCTGTGCTGCTTCCACTTCATTTCCAGCCTCATCTTTTGAATACAACACGCCACCTCCTGAATACAGCAACTGTCAACCCCCATCAATTCCCCCCCCACCCTACACAAAAGCTTTGTCTGCTGCCCCTGTCTCGTCCTTCACTCCCTCCTCATCTGACTCTGTCTTGGAGTATGCATCACTTGCCTCATCTAATTCCACCCCACCCACCCCACCTTTACGCCACTCAGCATCTCGCTTTGCCACTTCACTTGGTTCTGCCTTCCATCCTGTCTTACCCCATTATGCAACTGTCCCCCGCCCTATACATAGAACGTCTGGACCGCCATCTCCCATCAGTGCTCCTCCATCTCTTCCCTCTGTCCCCAAACCGGTGGTCTGGTCTGCCACTAATTTTTCCCCTCTCCCACCTTCCCCACCTGTGGTTATAAGCAGTCCCCCTGCCAAAGCTACAGGTCCCCGACCAGTCCTTCCTGTTCCAACTCCTATCCAAATCCAGAAGCCCCCATCACCGTCTGTCATTAATGGTCCACCAGATATTCTACCCCAACAGACCCCAAATCCTGCTCAAGCTGCCCCACCCCCACCCCCACCTCCTCCCCCTCCCCGTCCTCCATCCCATCTGCCGCTCTCATTGACATCCTCTCACACTCCTCCTGCATCATCGAATACCATTGCCCCTATGTCTCAGCCTCCTGTACCCTCTCCTTCCTCTGCAGTCACCCCTGCCTCCCCCAAGCTGCCTGCCTCTGCTGAGAACTCTCTCTCTGGGCTGGGAGACTCCTCGGCTCCTGAGCCAATCACCCAGGCACCCCCTCAGCTGGCTGAACCTACAATTCTACAGGGTAAGGCTTTCTCTCTGCTACTATCTATTAGTTCTAGGGGATGGCCAAAAACAGTTTACTTCAGGTATTGGTTATGTGGCACTCACTTTGCTGCTATACGACAGTTTATGACACTTCAGTGTTTTTTGATGAAATATGCACTGTTCACAATTCTGACAGGTGAGCTGAACAAATTGTGTCAATTTGAGTTTTATTTCAGTATTAAATGAACATTATGTTGTACTTAGTAAAGGTCCTGGTTTAGATTTCCATCTGTGCTGTGTTTGTTGATCTTCACTGGGTCAGCTGTAAGGGTGCTACAAGTTGGCTCAGTGTCTTGGTGGAAGTGAGGGACAAATCAGCTTCTTCTGAGTGCACATGTGGCTTTCAAGTGAGGACGTGAAGGCAAATAACTTGCCAGCAACTGCTATCTAGACTCCCATATGAAGAATGGCCACTTGGGTGATGTCTTGCACCTCCCAAACTTTCCTCCAGCAGGCCAGGAGAGAAAAGGGAACAAAACTGACAGAACGGCAAACAAGAATCATGCACTTTTGCAGTACAGCATTCCTGCCACAGATACCATGTAAAGATTCAAGTAGAATCTATAGGCAGGAATTACATGTTACATGAGTATGCTGAAGAATGATGACTGCTACTTTTTGGATGTCGAATGGAATTGTCTTTGATACTCCATGTGGAAAAGCCAAAGGTCCCATACCTCATCAGCTGAATTTTCAGTCTATGCCTTAAAAGATGGAAAAAGTTACTTGATGTTTTACAACTGTGCAAGGGCATCTTTCGCATATCTTAAAGGCATGTGATGACGTTTGTAGGTCATGTTGAATTGATGGAAACGATTCAACAAAGCAGATCAGAGTTTTCTGAATTCCAATACCCTCACTATTGTGACTTATCAAGAGATGGACCAATTGAATTGGGCAGTGGACCGTCTGAAATAACGATAGTTGATTCTTACAATGTAAAGTGATAATCTTAATTATTAAGGATAAAGGTATAACTGACAAATTGGCGTGTTGGAACTCGTCTTATTCTGTATGGCTCATAGTTCAGGAGAAATAATCACAAGCGCAAATGACTTTTTGGCAATCACATTTCATCCCTAATGATCCTGTGCTGGGTCTTGACTCCTGGTATAATCTGGCTGGAATGACCCACTACAAGTTTTAATAATTCATTGGGCCACCGATGCCCTTGTTTTCAAGTTGTTGGGTTTAAGCAATACTTGAAAGTATGAGAGGGTACTTCGTGTTCAAAGTATTCCCACTTTTTATGGAAGAAAATGATTCTCACCTTTTAATTTCTTTGTCTTTCCAAAAAAAACACATTACAACTTTTTTCAAAAAAATAGAAAAGCATTCCTCTAATTATCTTACCTGATTATCACCTGTTATGTTGTCAGAAAATAATTCTCATTGCTAACAGTTGTCAGAGCCTTTCCTCACTTTTTGTCAAAAAATACAGTTGAATTTTGAAAGCTCTAATCACCACCTATGTTTATTGAAGATCAACAATTAGAATGCTTTTATTTTATAAGCATGCCATTATACTTTGTATTCTCAGCTTTAAAATGATAATGGATAAAAATTAAATCCATAAGTAAAGGAATATATTAAGTTCAACTTCTCTGCTTTCTAAATTGCTATTTCACTATAAATATAAAATTGAAGTATCTGTATCTTTTTAAAAAAAATCTTAATCTGCATCTACTTGGTGCAAAAAAACCTTGTTTGCTGTTTTCACTGTCAAACTTTGACAGCTTTTTCTATTGTAAATTTCTATGTCGACATTTGGTGAAAATAGCCTATGTCATCTTGTGATTGCACAATCTGGCGACCAGTTGCCACTGTATAATCTTTTCCTCACATCACTCAAAATACTTTCTGAAAAATTATTGTGCTCCATCTTATTTTTCAATTTCTAATGTCCAAAATAAGGGTTTAAACAATTTTTAAAAAATACGTATTTCATAATAGTATAATTAAATTGCATATTGAATTGGCCTTTCAATTTTTTAATGCCTTTGTCATTGCTTTGTGAGAGGTCTTGACATCTCCCACTAACTACCCATTCAACAGCTGTATCCACCTTTATCCCTGCTGTCAACTTACCTCAACCAGTTTCCCTCATTCCCTCCCCATATAATTCTCTCATGCTTTATTTACTTACAAAATTCATTTTTTAAAGGAATCAAATTAAAATAAGGAAAGAAACTGATCTGCCTCTTTCTGTTGCTCTCTCTCCTCCTCTGTGTCTCATAAATGTTAGCAATTGAGACAACAAAAGACAACTGAGATAATTAGGTAGCTTCAAAAAAAAATTTTTGACAATTGAACTAGCATCACCAAGAGCAAAAACACACACTTGACTTAATATACTTTCTAAAGTTTATAGAATGCAAAACAAACCACAACAGGTGTATAATCAGTCATTTTCTTCTGCTCTCACATACATAGCCTCTTGGGAAAAAATATATAATCTTTACATTAATAAAGCTTTCAAAATTTCAACTTGATATTGCTGGGAGCTGTGACTCTGAGCTGCATTGGATTCTATAGTCTAAGCATATGCAGCATACTTAATTTCCCAGGATGCCCTAGTACTGCTCAGTCAGCTGTACTGTTAGAATAGTTTTCTTTAGTTTTGCTCGAGAACAAATTTTGAAAGCTTTATTTGAGTAGTTTGGAGTTGTAGATGTTTTGTCTTCCTTGTGTCCCTTCCATTTAACTCTTTCCTCTCCCTGTCCTCAAACGCAGTGGATTAACTGGATTTTTAAAGAGGAGCTGAATTCCTACGTGGATGAAGAGGCAGTCATTTAATTTTAATTTCAAAATAAATTTTCTAAGAATGATCACATCATTCAGTTAAACCCATATGTTGAGCCTCAGGATTTATTTTTTAATTTGGGGAGTGGTGGGGTGGGGGTGGGGAGGAGAATACCCTCCCAAATTGAAAATGGAAATTGTTGTTCAACAACACTTAAGGAGAGGACAAGTGAAAAACTCTCAACAGTAAAATGCAGGATAATCGCGTACTGAAACCTAAAAGCTTAGGCTAAATAAATTAACAAATTAAAAATGATATTAGTAGGAAAAAAATTCTACAAATCCTGCAGAGAGAAAAGGGAAGGAAGCACAGAGATGAATGTAAGAAAATACAGCAATACATAAAAAGGCTGATCAACATCATCCGATCTGCTGCTTCCGTCCCTTCCCCGAGCCCACCAAGCCAAATTTCCTCTACGATTCCCACCTGCCCTAGCCTCCTCATCTTGACCATGAGACCCACCACCCTGCTCCCTCGATCCTATTCCCACTAAACTGCTGACCACCCAACTTCTCTTCCGGGCCCCCGAGTTAGCTGACATTGTTAACGGTTCCCTCTCCTCAGGTACTGTCTCCCCTCCCCTTCAAATCTGCCGTCATCACACCTCTTCTCAAATAAACCACCTCACACCCCTCCTCAAAAAAAAAATACACCCTTGACCCCTCTGTCCTTGCAAACTACCGCCCCATCTCCAACCTCCCTTTCCTCTCCAAAGTCCTTGAATGTGTTGACACCTCCCAAATCCATGCCCATCTTTCCCACAATTCCATGTTTGAACCCCTCCAATCAGGTTTCCACCCCTGCCACATTACTGAAACGGTCCTTATCAAAGTCACAAATGACATCCTATGTAACCGTGGTAAACTATCCCTTCTCATCCTGCTCGACCCGTCTGCGGCCTTTGACACGGATAACCACACCATGCTCCTCCAACGCCTTTCCTCCGTTGTCCAGCTGAGTGGGGCTGTGCTCGCCTGGTTCCATTCTTATCTATCCAGTCATAGCCAGAGAATCATCTGCAGTGGCTTCTCTTCCTGCTCCTGCACTGTTAGCTCTGGAGTCCCCCAGGGATCTATCCTTGGCCCCCTCCTATTTCTCATCTACATGCTGTCCCTCAGCAACATCATCCGAAAACATAACGTCAGGTTCCACATGTACCCTGACAGTTCTACCTCACTTCCCTCGACCCCATCCACTCTATCATTTGTTACTTTGTGTGTCCAACATCCAGTACTGGATGAGCTGAAATTTCCACCAACTAAATATTGGGAAGACCGAAGCCGTTGTCCTTGGTCCCTGTCCCAAACTCTGTTCCCTAGCCCACCGACTCCATCCCTCTCCCCGGCCACTGTCTGAGGCTGAACCAGACCGTTGGCAATCTTGGCGTCCTATTTGACCCTGAGTTGAGCTTCCGACCACATATCCGCTCCATCAGTAAGACCGCCTACTTCCACCTTCATAACATTGCCGTCTCCGCCCCTGCCTCAGCTCATCTGCTGCTGAAACCCTTATCCTGGCTGGCCTCCCTTCTTCCACCCACCATAAACTTGAGTTCATCCAAAACTCTGCTGCCCGTATCCTAGAATCATAGAAAATTTATGGCACAGAAGGGGGCCATTTGGCTCATCGTGTCCGCGCCAGCTGAGAAACGAGCCACCCAGCCTAATCCCACTTTCCCGCATTTGGGCCGTAGCCCTGCAGGTCGCTGCTCCTCAGGTGCACATCCAGGTATTTTTTTTAAATGAGTTGAGGGTTTCTGCCTCTACCACCCTCTGGGGGCCAGTTCCAGACCCCCACCACCCTCTGGGTGAAAAAAATTTTCCTCACTTCCCCCTCTAATCCTTCTACCAATCACTTTAAATCTATGCCCCCTGGTTATTGACCTCTCCGCTAAGGGAAATAGGTCCTTTCTAACTAGGCCCCTCATAATTTTGTACATCTCAATCAAATCACCTCTCGGCCTCCTCTGTTCCAAGGAAAACAACCCCAGCCTATCCAATTTGTCATCACAGCTAAAATTCTGCAGTTCTGACAACATCGTTGTAAACCTCCTCTGTACCCTCTCGAGTGCAATTACATCCTTCCTGTCATGTGGTGACCAGAACTGTGCGCAGTACTCAAGCTAACTCATGTTTTATACAGTTCCAGCATAACATCCCTGCTTTTATATTCTATGCCTCAGCTAATAAAGGAAAGCATTCCATATGCCTTATTAACCACCTTATCTACCTGTCCTGCTACCTTCAGGGATCTGTGGACATGCACTCCAAGGTCTCTCACTTCCTCTATACCTCTCAGTATCCTCCCATTTATTGTGTATCCCCTTGCCTTGTTTGCTCTCCCCAAATGCATTACCTCACACTTCTCCGGATTGAACTCCATTTGCCACTTTTCTGCCCATCTGACCAGTCCATTGATATCTTCCTGCAGTCTACAGCTCTCCTCCTCACTATCAACCGCACGGCCTATCTTTGTGTCATCTGCAAATTTCTTAATCGTGCCCCCTATGTTTAAGTTCAAATCGTTAATGTATACCACAAAAAGCAAAGGTCCTAATACTGAGCCTTGCAGCACCCTACTGAAAACAGCCTTCCAGTCGCAAAAACACCCGTCGATCATTACCCTTTGCTTCCTGCCTCTGAGACAATTTTGGATCCAATTTGCCACATTCCCTTGGATCCCGTAGGCCTTTACTTTTTCGACCAATCTGCCATGTGGGACCTTGTCAAAAGCCTTGCTAAAATCCATGTAGACTACATCAATTGCGCTACCCTCATCGATCCTCCTTGTCACCTCCTCGAAAAATTCAATCAAGTTAGTCAGACACGACCCCCACCCACCTTAACAAATCCGTGCTGACTGTCCTTCATTAGTCCGTGCCTTTCTAAGTGACAGTTTATCCTGTTCCTCAGAATTGATTCCAATTATTTGACTGGCCTATAATTACTCGGTCTATCCTTCGCTCCCTTTTTAAACAACGGTACAACGTTAGCAGTCCTCCAATCCTTCGGCACTACGCCTGTATCCAGTGAAGTTTGGAAAATGATTGTTAAAGCCTCCGCTATGTCCTCTCTGGTTTCTTTTAACAGCCTGGGATACATTTCATCCGGCCCTGGTGATTTAACAACTTTGAAAGATACTAATCCCCTTAATACTTCCTCTGTCACTATGTTTATCCCATCCAATATTTCACACTTCTCCTCCTTAACTTCAATCCCTGCATCATCCCTCTCTGTGAAGACAGATGCAAAGTATTCATTTAAGAACCGTACCCACATCTTCTACCTCCGCACATAGTTTACCATTTTGGTCTCTAATAGGCCCTACTCTTTCCTTAGTTATCCTCTTGCTCTTAATGTATTTATAAAACATCTTTGGGTTTTCTTTGATTTTACCTGCTAATATTTTTTCATGCCCTCTCTTTGCTTTCCTAATTTCTTTTTTAACTTCACCCCTGCACTTTGTATACTCCTCTAAGCTTTCCGTAGTATTGGTTTCCTGGTGTCGATCATAGTCTTTCTTTATCTGCCTTCTTCCACCCTGAATGCTCCTCGACATCCAGGGGGTTCTAGATTTGGCAGCCCCTCCCTTTTTCTTTGTGGGATCATGTTTACTCTGAACCCCTTGAATCACCCCTTTGAATGTCTCCCACTGCTCTGACACTAATTTACCTTCAAGTAGCTGTTTCCAGTTTACTTCTGCTAAATCACTTCTCAGTTTAGTAAAGTTGGCCTCTCCCCTAATGAAAACTTAACCCCTGTGTAGTGCCGGAGGATTGGAGTTTTTGTCCTTTTCCATAACTATGCTAAAACTAACTCTTATGATCACTACCACCAAAATGCTCTCCTAAGTCACACCAAGTCCTGTTCTCCCATCGCCCCTGTGCTACATTGGCTCCCGGTCTGGGTACGCCTCGATTTTAAAATTCTCACCCTTGTTTTCAAATCCCTCCATGGCTTCACCCCTCCATATCTCTGTAACCTCCTCCAGCCTTACAACCCTCCGAGACCTGTGTTCCTCCAATTCTTGCCTCTTGCGCATCCACGATTTTAATCGCTCCACCATTGGCGGCCGTGCCTTCAGCTGCCTAGACCCTAAGCTCTGGAATTCCCTCGCTAAACCTCCGTACTTTAAGACGCTCCTTAAAACCTACTTCTTTGACCAAGCTTTTGGTCACCTGTCCTAATACCGCCTCGTGGCTCGGTGTCAAATTTTGTGTGATTACGCTCCTGTGAAGCACTTTGGGATGTTTTACTATATTAAAGGCGCTGTATAAGTATAAGTTATGTTGATCAGAGGGACAGAGTGAGACCTGCATGGAGCCAGAGGCTAAACATAACTAAGATTTTTTTCAGTACTAGACATTAAGGGGACAGCCAGGAGAGGTGGCGACCCTAAAAGGATGCAAGATGTGCACAAAATAGTAAATATTCTGAATGATTACTTCCTCAAAGTATTCACGTGGGCAACAATAAGCAATATGCCCTCCCCAAACACAGATAACCTAATTAAAACCAATGACTTAGATATAAATGAGATGGAAATCCCAGATAGGCTAAAGGGCTCCAAAGAAATAAACAACCAGAAATAAATGGTATTTATCCCAGAGTGCTGAAAGAGACTGGGGAGCCTATTTGTGAGGCATTGTCAACCATTACTAGAGTGTCACTGAAGCCTGAAAAGGCACCAGTAAGAAGGATTAGAAGAGACACTAATACTTCTGTTCTGTGTAAAATAATGAAGTTGATTATTGGGAGAATACTTGAGGATTATCTGTACAACAATAACCTAGTAAACAGCACCTAAATGGATTCAGAAGGGGACAGTCCTGTTTGACCAACCTCCTTGACAACTTTGAGGAAGTGACTGCGGAAAGCCCTATGCCACATTGTATCTAGACTTCAAGTGTAGTCACTGTTGTGATGTAGGGAGTCAGTTTGCACACATAGGTCCCACAAACGGGAAATGAGACAAATGAACAGATAATCTGTATTCGTGATGCCGATTGAGAGATAAATATTGGCTGGGACACGGGAAACTGCCCTGCTCTTCTTGGAATAGGATCTTTAACATCTATCTGCGAGGGTAGACAGGGCCTCGGTTTAAAATCTCGTGCAAAAGACGAAGCTGAGAATTGGTAAGAAACTAGCTGTAGGTTAGGAAACGAGTGCTTAACAGAGGATGGCGGAGTGGGTCGAAGTACTGAGTGGGGTGATGCAGGATCAGTGTTGGAATCACTATTGTTTCTAATTTACATAATTGACCTTGATTCAGAAACTCCATGCAAAGTGGTCAAATTTTGTGGATGATATGAAACTAAGAGGAAAGTGGCATCTGAGGACACAGCTCAGAAATTACAGGATGAGTTCAACATAATATGTATATGGACATACGAACTTAGGAAATTGTATGGAAAAGACCAGCTGGTCCATCCAGCCTGCCC
The DNA here is from genome assembly GCF_035084215.1 of Heptranchias perlo. Taxonomy (NCBI): domain Eukaryota; kingdom Metazoa; phylum Chordata; class Chondrichthyes; order Hexanchiformes; family Hexanchidae; genus Heptranchias; species Heptranchias perlo. The sequence goes on from NC_090329.1 coordinate 135,870,177, forward strand.
CACACAGTCATGATGCCTTTAGCATCATGATTCACAATACCCACTACCCACCAGCAGCCATTTAATCCTGGGAGAGGCAAAAAACAGATTTTTTTAAAAACCCATGGCCAATTTGGGGGGGGGGGAAGTCTGGAAAATTTCTCTTGACTTCATTATTCTATCAAAACGAGTCCAGGAGACGACATTGGCTATGGTGTATATTGCCAAGAATTCCACTGACCCTTTATATGCTGTAAACTCCACCCCTGCCAGGAATTGGTCCGGCTCGATTTTGAAGGTATCCAGCGAATCAGCATTCACTGAACGAGCTGGCAACTTGATCCATAGGCATACTATCCTCTGGGAACAGAAGAACCTCCTGACGTCTATTTTAGTTCTGCCCTTGTGTAAATTACATCCATAATCCCTGGTCTTATACAGGGACAAGATAGTGTGTTTTGTTCTTTATTTAATCATCCTGGCAATGCAACCTAATACCCTAATGGCTATTGCTTCATGACATTGATCGGAAACCATAAGAGCATTATGTACAATAACACGGAGATCTTTTTCTTTTTCAACAGACTTCACTTCTGTACCCTGTAGGATGTAAGTTTTCTTAGTGTTGGCACTGCCAATGTGCATTATACTATATTTATCTAAGTTAAATACCATTTGCCAAGCACAAGCCCATTTCCCCCTTTGCATCAAGGTCTGAGTGCAGTAGTTTATTGTCAGCCATAGTCTTAAGACTTGCACAAATCTTCATATCAGCCACAAAATTGTCGACTATTCCCCCAACATCTACATCCAGGTCATTAATGAACGGCCCTAACCAATCCGTGTGAGACACCACTGGTAATTGGTCTCCAAGCAGATCCACAACCATTAATAACCACTTTTTTTAACGGGAATTTAGCCAATTTTTAGCTATTTCCCTCCAATTCCATTAGATTGTGAGGTACCTTCACACAGACTATCTCAAAATCCAAGTAGATAGTGTCTACTGGGCTACCTATATCTCTCAACATGTAACTTTCTTACAAAAAATTCAATGAAATTAATAAGACCGGACCTTCCTTCCTTTCCCAGAAGCCGTGTAGAGTGTCTCTAATAACTCTTTCTCTATCCAGGTGATCGTACAGAGCATCTCATGGTCACTTCTAGCATCTTACCTATGGTTGAAGTCAAACGAATGGGCCTACATTTCCCTGGTTCTGACTTATCCCCCTTTTTGAAAATCTGAGCTGCATGTGCACCCTTCCAGTCTAAGGGAACAATCCCTGGCTCCAGCGAGCTGTTAAAGATACAGGGAAGGAGTTTGCAAAGCACATGCTACATCTGTTTAAGCACCATCGGATGGACGTCATCTGGACACAACAGTAGCAGATGGAATTTAATGCAGACAAGTGTGAAGTACTGCACATCAGAAGGAAAAATAGGTAATATTTTTATTCTCATCCACAGTCCGAAGACTCGCACAAATCTTCATATCATCCACAAATGGTGTTGAAACAGCCAAGGATGAAGCTGAATGACACCTAGGAATCTTAGTGAATGCAACACTAGACATGTCCAACCAATGCAGAGTAGCAATCAGCAAAGTCAATAGAATGTCGAACTACATAGCCAAAACTAGAATACAATTCAGAAGAAATCATGTTCAAATTATACAGTGATTGCACTGCATCAAAACTGAATTCTGCATCGATTTCTTATTGCCAAGACTTTCAAGCACTAGAGGCAGTGGAGAGAAGACCCATGAGGCTAATCTGTAGTGCCAAAGGCCTGAGCTATGAGGAAAGACTGGAAAAAAGAGAGTGTGTATGACTGCACTTCAAAAGTACTTACTTGGCTGTAAAGCGCTTTGGGACGTCCTGAGGTCTTGAAAGGCATTATATGAATTCAAGTTCGTTCTTGTTTCTTACACAAGATAGTTATGGAAAAGGTAAATCCGAATGATTACTTTAGAATAAATTACGAAAGTAGGACAAGAGGACAAACTGTAAAAGATAAATTGAAAATTGATATTGGGAATATCTTCACACAGAGACTGATCAACACATGTTACCGGTGTCCAGAAATAATAGTGGAGGCAAGAACCTTGGAATAATTTAGGAAACAATTGGATGCTGCGTTGGGGGCACTTCAGGATTTTTCTGGATGAAAGAATTTGTAGATGGGCTGAATGGCTTTCCTCATCTGCAGCTATCGTGTTTGTGATCTTGAGATAATTCACATCACCATAATTAAGGTTTTTGGACAAATGAAATGTAGTTACTAGTCACCTGCAATACTTCGACTGTTGATAAATCCCAATAAATCAATGTCAGTATCGTGATTAGGACAAAACATTTCAGCCACACGAAGGAAAGCAAAGGAGAAAATAACAATGAATAATGAGTTGAGGCTAATTTTAATCAATGTATTTGATGATTTATTCTTAATACTTCAAGTAGACTAATGCTTTTTTTCCTATTTGTTTCCAAATTTGTTTTACGGATTTCTTTGGTTATTTTCTAATCCTGTAACATGTAGTCTAGAGGTCTTGTTATTAGACGCCCTGTCTTATCCCACTGGCCATCTTGCATAGATTTCTGTAAGAGTAGCTTAAGTGCACACAAGTACAGATGTGATTTTTATTGTCCATTTTGGCAGAATATATAGTCATTTACCTTTTTTTGTTTTCACAAAGAATGTACAAACTCAAAGTAATTTTGTAGCAGATTTGTTATGTTTTGATCTGGTTGTTTTATTCTATCAACACAGGTATTGCCCCAACAAGTGGTGGTGGTCAAGGACCACCAGTCCCTCCACCCGCACCCCCTCTTCCTCCTGGACCATCTCAACCACCAGCATCAGGACTACCGTTACTAACAGGTCCACCACCTGCACCTCCGCTGCCAGTGGCAGGACCCCCTCCGCCACCTGGACCACCACCACCTCTTCCAGGACAGGTCCTACCACCTGTTCCACCTCCCCCTCCTGCCCCACCTCTTCCTGCCTCAGATTTTTCATCATCCATGACTGAAGATGGCCGCCCACTGACAGGACTGGCAGCTGCGCTGGCTGGAGCTAAACTCCGAAAAGTGGGAAGGGTAAGTGCAAGACATATTGGGTTAATTCTCCAACTTCAACCCTTTTACTGTATTTACCATATAATCTGTAGTAATCTTTTCTGGGTGGTGCTCATCAAGTAAAGAAATGCTTTCAAGAAAATGTCAGTCAAAGTTAAACTGTAAGCATCACTTCGAGGGGTCATCCTTGGCTGAAGGTGTCAGCTGTGGCTCAGTGGGTGACACTCTCGCCTCTGAGGTGGAGGCCTTGGGTTACAGACCCATTCCAGAGACTTGAGCACATAATTGAGACTGACACTCCAGTGCAGTACTGATGGAGCGCTGCACTGACAGAGCTGCCGTCTTTCAGCTGAGATGTTAAACTGAGACCCCATCTGCCCTCTCAGATGGACGTAAAAGATCCCATGGCACAATTTCGAAAAGGAGCCGGGGAGTTCTCCCCAGTATCCTGGCCAATATTCATCCCTTAACCAACATCATTCAAGCAGATGTCATGTATGTCTGGTCATGTATGTCTGGTCATGTATGGCACCTTACTGTGGACACATTGGGTGCCATATTTCCCTACGTTGCAACAGTGACTACACTTCCAAAAGTGCTTCATTGGCTGTAAAGTACTTATGTATGTCTTGAGCTCATGAAAGGTGCTATATAAATAGAAGTCCCTTTCTTTTCTTTGTATCAGTTGGAGATTTAGTGTTAATGGAGAATTTAAAAATAGCATTTGCTTTCCAGGTTCAGAATGAAGTGTGGTCACTTGATTGAAGTGCTGGAAAGCCATTGGCCCCTGTAAAACCTTACCCTAGCATGCGTGAGTGGCTTTGTTAACAAAGGGAGGGCCTCATAGTTTGGATTTTGCCAGTTGAAGCAAATAGTGTAACAGAAGATGGCTGACCTCTTGTCTCAGACAGTAGATATGCAAGACATTGAGACGCTATAATGCCCGCAGGTGTCTGTGATTTTATAGTTAAGAGGTCACTATCATTATTATTTGTTTTACAGACTGATGAGGCTTCAAATTCTGCGATGGGCAGCATTAGTTCAGTCTCCACTCCTTCTAAATCTGAGTCTTCACGGGGTAATGGAGCCCCGATTTCTATAGGAGGTACTGGTCTGATGGAAGAAATGAGTGCCCTGCTGGCCAGGAGGTGAGATTTGTTGTTTACTTATGGTTGGGATGGAAGAGGATGAATGTAAAAGATGTAACAGTCAGAAAAGACATTTAGTGCATCTGGTTCATTGTCATTCAGAGCCAAGTCTGCCTATATTTTTTCTCATGGGGTTGGGGGTAACATATTAGCATGGATAGAGGATTGGTTAATGGACAGAAAACAGAGTGTAGGGATAAACAGGTCAATTTCAGGTTGGCAGGCTGTAACTAGTGGGGTACTGCAAGGATCAGTGCTTGGGCCTCAGCTATTTACAATCTATATTAATGACTTGGATGAAGGAACCAAGTGTAGTGTATCCAAGTTTGCTGATGATGCGAAACTAAGTGGGAAAGTAAGCTGTGAGGAGGACACAGAGTCTGCAAAGGGATATAGACAGGTTAAGTGAGTGGGCAAGAAGGTGACAAATGGAGTATAATGTGGGGGAAATTCTTTAACACTTTGGTAGGAAGAATAGAAAAACTGAATTTTTTTAAATGGTGAGAAACTATTAAATGTTGGTGTTCAGAGAGACTTGGGTGTCCTAGTACAAGAAACACAAAAAGTTAGTATGCAGGTACAGCAAGCAGTTAGGAAAGGAAATGGCATGTTGGCCTTTATTGCAAGGGGGTTGGAGTACAAAAGTAAGGAAGTCTTACTACAATTGTACAGGGCTTTGGTGAGACCTCACCTGGAGTACTATGTACAGTTTCGGTCTCCTTATCTAAGGAAGGGTATACTTGCCTTAGAGGCGCTGCAACGATGGTTCACTAAATTAATTCCTAGGATGAGAGGGTTCTCTTATGAAGAGAGGTTGAATAGGATGGGCCTATACTCTGGAGTTTAGAAGAATGAGAGTGGATCTCATTGAAACATAAGATTCTGAGGGGGCTTGATAGGGTAGACGCTGAGAGGTTGTTTCCCCTGGCTGGAGAGTCTAGAACTAGAGGGCATAATCGCAGGATAAGGGATCGGCCATTTAAGACTGAGAAGAGGAGGAATTTCTTCACTCAAAGGGTTGTGAATCTTCAGAATTCTCTACCCCAGAGGGCTGTGGATGCTGAGTCATTGAGTATATTCAAGGCTGAGATCGATAAGATTTTTGTATTCCAGGGGAATCAAGGGATATGGGGATGGGGCAGGAAAGTGGAGTTGAGGTCAAAGAACAGCCATGATCTAATTGAAAGGCAGAGCAGGTTCGAGGGGCCATCTGGCCTACTCCTGCTCCTATTTCTTACAGTCTTATTCTTTATTCCTGACCTTTATCCCTCTATTTCCAGTTGAATCAAGAATTGATGCACTTCCTTTTTCTGTGCATCAGTAGAGTCAGTATGCCCAGAATTAGCTGCCAATCCGTTCCAGGTATCATCAATTCCATCTAATCTCTTGGAATCCAAAATTCGGGATAAAATTAGTGACCATTAGAAATGCATGGGTCAATACAGGACAACCAGCACAGTTTAAGGAATGTCGTGTATATCAAATTTTGAGGAAGAGGCCAATTTATTTCTTTTGCGTGACTCGGGGAGTGAAGAGGCCACTTGTAACTCCTCAACTGCTGACCTAGCTGAGATCAGATAACAGACTGGGTCTCAGACCTAGGATAATTTTGTCAGAAAGGCTGAGTACCACACCTAGTGGGACTGTCGATAATAAAACTCCAGTCTTTGAACATCTTGTCTACTTCCAATTCCTGCTTCTACTTCTGGAGACTAAGGATTTTTATGATGATCTCTGCTGTATTGAACTGCTAAAACTACCTGTAGACTTTAAGCCAGTAATATTACCTTCCATTGCTGGCTCCATCAGCTGTTCTGTGAATCACGCCAACTTGCCTGTTGCAGCTTTTTGAAATATTCCATTCACAAATGAGTGGTAAGTGTAGCGTGCTTGGGAGAAAAAAGATGACTTTGGACCAATGGTTCCTAAAGTTCTCCACCACCGGGGTTTTCCTCGTGACCTTTCTGGGTCTGATGTAGACAAATTGATCGAAATTGATTGTTCCAATGTTAACAACTCCATAATCGTTATTTCATGTGATTACCAGGATGGTAGACGGTGAACTAGTTGGACCATGGTCATTTTTCTTCCAGCAATTCCTACGTTCCAATGAGATATGTACCAGCTTTGCTGTGTATTCCTGATCAAACATTTGGTTCTAAATTCCTGCCTCGGTGCTTTATGTCCATTTATTTATCTTCTAAACCACAGGCTGGATTTTCCCATCCATGCTTATGGCTCTGTACTAATGGCATCTTTTACTTATGGAGGGTGTTTCAATCATGGAGGACTTTACCTGATCATTTTTCTCACCTGACATCTACAATGCACTATCTCCTCATATAGGCCCCACCTGGTGTGGTACTCAGCCGTGTAGACAAGAACCACCCTTGGTCTGAGTTAGCTGATCACAGCCAAGGCAACAGTTGTGGTGTTAACTGGCCCCTGGCCTGTCAAGGGTTGGTGGAGGGATGGGGGGGGGGTGGAGAAAGAGCCAGCATTCCAGCTCCTGTTCACTAGCCAGTGACTCCTGCTGTTTAGTGATGAGCTCATTCTGAACTTCACCAATATAAGCTGTGGTATGACAAATTAATAGACTAATTTTGAGAATTGAGCCACTTATAGAAAAGATGAGTGCATAACAGCATGGGAAACGTACACTGTCGAGTGTCTTTTAGTTGGCAAGTTTTTCAAAACTGGCAACCCACTGGGTTTCCCATCCTTCAGTTTTTTCCCCTCTCACCAAAGACACTGATTCTTGTTGGGATATAGTTTCTTCACGTGCTCGCAGAAGTCCCATACGTCAGCCAAGTGACCTTCGTGTGAACTATACAGTGAGTGTTAGAATCATAGAATCTTACAGCACGGAAGGAGGCCATTCGGCCCAGTGAGTCCTTGCTGGCTATCTGCAAGAGAGCCCTATTCCCGTAGCCCTGCACATTTTTTCCTTTCAAGTACTTATCCAGTTCCCTTTTGAAAGCCACAATTGAATCGGCCTCCACCACCCCCTCAGGCAGTGCATTCCAGATCCTAACCACTTACTGTGTTTAAAAAAAAGTAGTTCTTCCTCATGTCGCCTTTGGTTCTTTTGCCAATCACCTTAAATCTATGTCCTCTGGTTCTTGACTCTTCCGCTAATGGGAACAGTTTCTCTCTATTCTGTCCAGACCCTTCATGTTTTTGAATCCCTCTATCAAATCTCCTCTCAACCTTCTCTGCTCGAGGAGAACAACCTCAGCTTCTCCAGTCTGCCCACGTAATTGAAGTCACTGATCCCTGGAATCATAGGTTACAACATGGAAGGAGGCCATTCGGCTCATCGAGTCCACGCCAGCTCTATGCAAGAGCAATCCAGCTAGTCCCACTCCCCAGCCCTTTCCCCGTAGCCCTGCAAATTTTTTCATTTCAAGTACTTATCCAGTTCCCTTTTGAAAGCCACAATTGAATCTGCCTCCACCACCCCCTCGAGCAGTGCATTCCAGATCCTAACCACTCGCTGTGTAAAAAAAAAAGTTTTTCCTCATGTCACCTTTGGTTCTTTTGTCAATCACCTTCAATCTATGCCCTCTGGTTCTTGACCCTTCCGCCAATGGGAACAGTTTCTCTCTATCTACTCTGTCTAGACCCTTCATGATTTTGAATACCTCTATCAAATCTCCTCGCAACCGTCTGTTCCAAGGAGAACAACCCCAGCTTCTCCAGTTTATCCACATAACTAAAGTCCCTCATCCCTGGAATCATTCCAGGAAATCTCTTCTGCACCCTCTCTAAGGCCTTCACATTCTTCCTAAAGTGCGATGCCCAGAACTGGACACAATACTCCAGTTGTGGCTGAACCAGTGTTTTATAAAGATTCATCATGACTTCCATACTTTTGTACTCTATGCCTCTATTTATAAAGCCCAGCATCCCATATGCTTTCTTAACCACTTTCTCACTCTGCCCTGCCACCTTCAACGATTTGTGCACATATACCCCCAGATCTCTCTGTTCCTGTACCCCTTTTAGAATTGTGCCCTCTAGTTCATATTGCCTCTCCTCGTTCTTCCCACCGAAATGGATCACTTCACACTTTACTGCGTTAAATTTCATCTGCCTCTTGTCCGCCCATTCCACCAGCCTGTCCCCGTGAAGTCTATCACTATTCTCCTCACTGTTTACTACCCTTCCTAGTTTTGTGTCTGCAAATTTTGAAATTGTGCCCTGTACACCCAAGTCCAAGTCATTAATATATATCAAGAAAAGCAGTGGTCCTAGTACCGACCCCTGGGAACACCACTGTGCACCTTCCTCCAGTCCGAAAAACAACCGTTCACCACTACTCTCTGTTTCCTGTCACTTCGCCAATTTCGTATCCATGCTGCCGCTGCCACTGCCCCTTTTTATTCTATGGGCTTCAACTTTAATGACAAGCCTACCATGCGGCACTTTATCAAACACCTTTTGGAAGTCTATATACACTACATCAACCGCATTGCCCTCATCTACCCTCTCTGTTACCTAATCAAAAAACTCCATCAAGTTAGTTAAACACAATTTGCCTTTAACAAACCCGTGCTGGCTTTCCCTAATCAATCCACACTCATCCCAGTGACTGTTAATTCTGTCCCGGATTATCGTTTCTAAAAGTTTCCTCACTATAGAGGTTAAACTGACTGGCCTGTAGTTGCTGGGGATATCCTTATACCCTTTTTTTGAACAAGGGTGTAACATTTGCAATTCTCCAGCAAGGGGAAACAACCTCTCAGCATCTATCCTTTCAAGCCCCCTCAGAATCTTGTATTTTTCAATGAGATCACCTCTCATTCTTCTAAACTCCAGAGAGTATAGCCCCATTCTGCTCAACCTCTCCTCATAGGACAACCCTCTCGTCCCAGGAATTAACTAGTGAACCTTCGTTGCACCGCCTCCAAGGCAAGTATATCCTTCCTTAGGTAAGGAGACCAAAACTGTACACAGTACTCCAGGTGAGATCTCATTAAATCCCTGTACAATTGCAGCAAGACTTTCTTACTCTTGTACTCCAACCCCCTTGCAATAAAGGCCAACAAGCCATTTGCTTTCCAATTGCCTGCTGTACCTGCATACTAACTTTTTGCGACTCTTGTATGAGGACACCCAAGTCTCTGAACACCAACATTTAATAGTTTCTCACCATTTAAAAAAAAATCTGTTTTTCTATTCTTCCTACCAAAATGAATAACCTCACATTTCCCCACATTATACTCCATCTGCCACCTTCTTGCCCACTCATTTAACCTGTCTATATCCCTTTGCAGCCTCTATACATCCTCCTCACAGCTTACTTTCCCACCTAGCTTTGTATCGTCAGCAAACTTAGATACATTATACTTGATCCCTTCGTCTAAGTCATTAATATAGATTGCACCATATGGGTACTGTAGGATAGTGGTTATGTAACTGGACTAGTAATGCAGACGCCTGGACTATTAATCCGGAGATTTGAGTTCAAATCCCGCCATGGCAGCTGGGGAATTTAAATTTAGTTAATTAAAATAAAAAATCTGAAATGAAAAGCTAGTATCAGTAATGGTGACCATGAAATGACCAGAATGTTGAAAAAGTCTATCTGGTTCACTAATGTTCTGTAGGGAAGGAAATCTGCCATCCTTAACCAGTCTGGCCTATATGTGACTCCAGAGCCTCAGCAACGTGATTGATTCTGAAATGGTCTAGCAAGCCACCCAGTTGTATAATCCCGCTACCTTTGCCTTACGGACTGCAGCAGTTCAAGAGCAATTAGGGATGGGCAATAAATGCTGGCCTTGCCAGCGATGCCCACATCCAGTGAATAAAAAAAAATAGCTCAGGCCCAAGCACTGATCCTTGCAGCACTCCACTAGTTACAGCCTGCCAACCTGAAATTGACCCATTTATCCCTATTCTCTGTTTTCTGTCCATTAACCAATCCTCTATTCGTGCTAATATATTAACTTCAACCCCATGAGCTCTTATCTTGCATAACAACCTTTTATGTAGCACCTTATCAAATGCCTGTTGAAAATCCAAATATACTACATCCACTGATTCCCCTTTATCTACCCTGCTAGTTACATCCTCAAAAACCTGCAATAAATTTGTCAAACACAATTCCCCTTTCATAAAACCATGTTGACTCTGTCTAATCACACTATAATTTTCTAAGTGCCCTGTTACCACTTCCTTAATAATGGATTCCAGCATTTTCCCGACGACTGATGTCAGGCTACCTGGCCTGTAATTCCCGGTTTTCTCTCTCCCTCCTTTCTTGAATAGCGGGGTTATATTTGCTACTTTCCAATCCGCTGGGACCATTCCAGAATTTAGGGAATTTTGGAAGATCATAACCAATGCATCCACTAACTCTGCAGCCACCTTTTAGAACCCTAGGACGTAGGCCTTCAGGTCCAGGGATTTTATTGGCATTTGGTCCCATTAGTTTCTCCAGTACTTTTTCTCTACTGATATTAATTACTTTTAAGTTCCTCACTCTTATTATCCCCTTAGTTCCCCACTATTTCTGGTATGCTTTTTGTATCTTCTACTTGCTCTACCAAAACCCCTCATAATTTTGAATACCTCTATTAGGTCTCTGCTCTAAGGAGAACAATCCCAGCTTCTCCAGTCTGTCCACTGAAGTCCCTCTTGCCTGGTATCATCCTGGTAAACCTCCTCTACCCTCTCCAAGACCTTGAAATCCTAAAACCATGTTGTCTGTCATCTTCCAAGCATTCTTAAATACGGGGCTAGTGCCAGAGGACTGGAGAATTGCAAATGTTACACCCTTGTTCAAAAAAGGGTATAAGGATAAATCCAGCAGCTGTAGGCCAGTCAGTTTAATCTCGGTGGTGGGGAAACTTTTAGAAACGATAATCCGGGACAGAATTAACATTCACTTGGATGAGTATGGATTGATTAGGGAAAGCCAGCACAGATTTGTTAAAGGCAAATTGTGTTTAACCAACTTGATGGAGTTTTTTGATGAGGTAACAGATGAGGGCAATGCAGTTGATGTGGTGTATATGGACTTTCAAAAGGCGTTTGATAAAGTGCCGCACGGTAAGCTTGTCATCAAGATTGCGGCCCATGGGATAAAGGAGGTAGTAGCAACATGGATACAGAATTGGCTAATTGACAGGAAAGAGAGTAGTGGTGAACGGTTGTTTTTATAAATAGAGGCGTAGAGTGCAAAAGGAAGGAGGTTGTGATGAACCTTTATAAAACACGTGTTCGGCCACAACTGGAGTATTGTGTCCAGTTCTGGGCACTGCACTTTAGGAAAGATGTGAAGGCATTAGAGAGGGTGCAGAAGAGATTTACTAGAATGATTCCAGGGATGAGGGACTTTAGTTACTTGGATAGACTGGAGAAGCTGGTGTTCTCCTTGGAACAGAGACGGTTGCGAGGAGATTTAATAGAGGTATTCAAAATCATGAAGGGTCTAGACAGAGTATGTAGAGAGGAAGGGTCAAGAACCAGAGGGCAAAGATTTAAGGTGATTGGCAAAAAAAAACCAAAAGTTACATGACTAAATACTATTACACAGCGAGTGGTTAGGATCTGGAATGCACTGCCCGAGGGGGTTGTGGAGGCAGATTCAAACATGGCCATCAAAAGGGAACTGGATAAGTACTTGAAAGGAAAAAATTCGCAGGGCTGCGGGGGAAAGGGCGGAGTAGTGGGACTACCTGGATTGCTCTTGCATAGAGCCAGTGTGGACTCGATGGGCTGAATGGCCTCCTTCCGTGTTGTAGCCTTTCTTCAGATTGGCAAGGTGTTTGACCATGGAGGGCATCACAGCCAGGCCTGGTGGTGTCCTCACTCAATGTGAAAACTCCAGCAGGGGTAGTGATTGGAGGCCATCGCTGTTTTTGTGCCGTTGAATAGTCAATTGTAATGTCCAACTGCAGCTAACTTAATACAGGCCAGCGCTCAAACTGAGATCTTATTGTCTATATGACCTAGTACCGCACTACCCTTAGGTATCAACTTGGCTTATTTGGCAGCACACTGGTTGTGGAATTCCACTCCAAGACTTGAATGCATAATCTAGGCTAACACCAGTGCAGTAAGGAGTGCTGGCCTTATCAAACTTGCCATCTGTCAGATGAGATGATAAAGTGAGGCCCTGTGCCTGTTCAGGGTGGCGTAAAAGATACCATGGCTCTATACAAAGAAAAACAGGAGTTTTCCTTGTGTTGTGACTACTTTTCTTCTTTCAACCCGGACCAAAACAGATTTATTGGTGATCTCATTTACTGTTTATGGAATCTTCCTGTGTGTAGTTTGGCTGCCTAAATGAAATCAGTAACTGTGCTTCAAAATTAATTCTTTGGATGTGAAGCATTTTGAGACACTCTGAAGATGTAAGGTGCTAAATAAATGGAAGCTTTATTTTCACACACTGGTGTGCATATACCATTAAGCCTTTGGGGATAAGCAATTGCATGCAGTTTTATCTTATGTTCATTTCAGTGTTTCTTTGTGTGTGGCTGTCTCTGTTGCAACTCCCATTTTTCTCTCTCATTTCTTTTCTCTCTCTCGCAGCTGCTCTCTCTCTCTCGCAGCTGCTCTCTCTCTCTCGCAGCTGCTCTCTCTCTCTCGCAGCTGCTCTCTCTCTCTCTCTCAGCTGCTCTCTCTCTCTCTCAGCTGCTCTCTCTCTCTCTCTCTCTCAGCTGCTCTCTCTCTCTCTCTCTCTCTCTCTCTCAGCTGCTCTCTCTCTCTCTCTCTCTCTCAGCTGCTCTCTCTCTCTCTCTCAGCTGCTCTCTCTCTCTCTCTCTCAGCTGTTCTCTCTCTCTCTCTCTCAGCTGCTCTCTCTCTCTCTCTCTCAGCTGCTCTCTCTCTCTCTCTCTCTCTCTCTCTCTCTCAGCTGCTCTCTCTCTCTGTCTCTCAGCTGCTCTCTCTCTCTGTCTCTCAGCTGCTCTCTCTCTCTGTCTCTCAGCTGCTCTCTCTCTCTCTCAGCTGCTCTCTCTCTCTCTCTCAGCTGCTCTCTCTCTCTCTCAGCTGCTCTCTCTCTCTCTCTCTCTCTCTCAGCTGCTCTCTCTCTCTCTCTCTCAGCTGCTCTCTCTCTCTCTCTCTCTCTCAGCTGCTCGCGCTCTCAGCTGCTCGCGCTCTCTCTCAGCTGCTCGCGCTCTCTCTCAGCTGCTCGCGCTCTCTCTCAGCTGCTCGCTCTCTCTCTCAGCTGCTCGCTCTCTCTCTCAGCTGCTCGCTCTCTCTCTCAGCTGCTCGCTCTCTCTCTCAGCTGCTCGCTCTCTCTCTCAGCTGCTCGCTCTCTCTCTCAGCTGCTCGCTCTCTCTCTCAGCTGCTCGCTCTCTCTCTCAGCTGCTCGCTCTCTCTCTCAGCTGCTCGCTCTCTCTCTCAGCTGCTCGCTCTCTCTCTCAGCTGCTCGCTCTCTCTCTCAGCTGCTCGCTCTCGTCTCTCAGCTGCTCGCTCTCTCTCTCAGCTGCTCGCTCTCTCTCTCAGCTGCTCGCTCTCTCTCTCAGCTGCTCGCTCTCTCTCTCAGCTGCTCGCTCTCTCTCTCTCAGCTGCTCGCTCTCTCTCTCAGCTGCTCGCTCTCTCTCTCTCAGCTGCTCGCTCTCTCTCTCGCAGCTGCTCGCTCTCTCTCTCTCAGCTGCTCTCTCTCTCTCTCAGCTGCTCTCTCTCTCTCTCTCAGCTGCTCTCTCTCTCTCTCTCTCAGCTGCTCTCTCTCTCTCTCAGCCGCTCTCTCTCTCTCTCTCTCAGCCGCTCTCTCTCTCTCTCTCTCAGCTGCTCTCTCTCTCTCTCTCAGCTGCTCTCTCTCTCTCTCAGCTGCTCTCTCTCTCTCTCTCAGCTGCTCTCTCTCTCTCTCTCTCTCTCTCAGCTGCTCTCTCTCTCTCTCTCTCTCAGCTGCTCTCTCTCTCTCTCTCTCTCAGCTGCTCTCTCTCTCTCTCTCTCTCTCAGCTGCTCTCTCTCTCTCTCTTCTCTCTCTCTCTCTCAGCTGCTCTCCTCTCTCAGCTGCTCTCTCTCTCTCAGCTGCTCTCTCTCTCTCTCTCTCTCTCAGCTGCTCTCTCTCTCTCTCTCTCTCAGCTGCTCTCTCTCTCTCTCTCTCTCAGCTGCTCTCTCTCTCTCTCTCTCTCAGCTGCTCTCTCTCTCTCTCTCTCTCTCTCTCAGCTGCTCTCTCTCTCTCTCAGCTGCTCTCTCTCTCTCTCTCTCTCTCAGCTGCGCTCTCTCTCTCTCTCTCTCTCTCTCAGCTGCTCTCTCTCTCTCTCTCTCAGCTGCTCTCTCTCTCTCTCAGTTGCTCTCTCTCTCTCTCTCTCAGCTGCTCTCTCTCTCTCTCTCTCAGCTGCTCTCTCTCTCTCTCTCTCAGCTGCTCTCTCTCTCTCTCTCTCAGCTGCTCTCTCTCTCTCTCTCTCAGCTGCTCTCTCTCTCTCAGCTGCTCTCTCTCTCTCTCTCTCTCTCTCAGCTGCTCTCTCTCTCTCTCTCTCAGCTGCTCTCTCTCTCTCTCTCTCAGCTGCTCTCTCTCTCTCTCTCTCAGCTGCTCTCTCTCTCTCTCTCTCAGCTGCTCTCTCTCTCTCTCCCTCTCTCAGCTGCTCTATCTCTCTCTCTCTCTCTCTCAGCTGCTCGCGCTCTCTCTCAGCTGCTCGCGCTCTCTCTCAGCTGCTCGCGCTCTCTCTCAGCTGCTCGCGCTCTCTCTCAGCTGCTCGCGCTCTCTCTCAGCTGCTCGCGCTCTCTCTCAGCTGCTCGCGCTCTCTCTCAGCTGCTCGCGCTCTCTCTCAGCTGCTCGCGCTCTCTCTCAGCTGCTCGCGCTCTCTCTCAGCTGCTCGCGCTCTCTCTCAGCTGCTCGCGCTCTCTCTCAGCTGCTCGCGCTCTCTCTCAGCTGCTCGCGCTCTCTCTCAGCTGCTCGCGCTCTCTCTCAGCTGCTCGCGCTCTCTCTCAGCTGCTCGCGCTCTCTCTCAGCTGCTCGCGCTCTCTCTCAGCTGCTCGCGCTCTCTCTCAGCTGCTCGCTGCTCTCTCTCAGCTGCTCGCTCTCTCTCTCTCAGCTGCTCGCTCTCTCTCTCAGCTGCTCGCTCTCTCTCTCAGCTGCTCTCTCTCTCTCTCTCAGCTGCTCTCTCTCTCTCTCTCTCAGCTGCTCTCTCTCTCTCTCTCAGCTGCTCTCTCTCTCTCTCTAAGCTGCTCTCTCTCTCTCTCTCAGCTGCTCTCTCTCTCTCTCAGCTGCTCTCTCTCTCTCTCTCTCAGCTGCTCTCTCTCTCTCTCAGCTGCTCTCTCTCTCTCTCAGCTGCTCTCTCTCTCTCTCAGCTGCTCTCTCTCTCTCTCTCTCTCAGCTGCTCTCTCTCTCTCTCTCTCAGCTGCTCTCTCTCTCTCTCTCAGCTCTCTCTCTCTCTCTCAGCTGCTCTCTCTCTCTCTCAGCTGCTCTCTCTCTCTCTCAGCTGCTCTCTCTCTCTCTCTCTCTCTCTCTCTGCTGCGCTCTCTCTCTCTCTCTCTCTCTCAGCTGCTCTCTCTCTCTCTCTCAGCTGCTCTCTCTCTCTCTCAGCTGCTCTCTCTCTCTCTCAGCTGCTCTCTCTCTCTCTCTCGCAGCTGCTCTCTCTCTCTCGCAGCTGCTCTCTCTCTCTCGCAGCTGCTCTCTCTCTCTCGCAGCTGCTCTCTCTCTCTCGCAGCTGCTCTCTCTCTCTCTCTCTCTCTCTCTCTCTCAGCTGCTCTCTCTCTCTCTCTCTCTCTCTGCTGCTCTCTCTCTCTCTCTCAGCTGTTCTCTCTCTCTCTCTCTCAGCTGCTCTCTCTCTCTCTCTCTCTCTCTCAGCTGCTCTCTCTCAGCTGCTCTCTCTCTCTCTCTCTCTCTCTCTCTCTCTCTCTCAGCTGCTCTCTCTCTCTCTGTCTCTCAGCTGCTCTCTCTCTCTGTCTCTCAGCTGCTCTCTCTCTCTCTCTCTCAGCTGCTCTCTCTCTCTCTCTCAGCTGCTCTCTCTCTCTCTCAGCTGCTCTCTCTCTCTCTCTCTCTCTCAGCTGCTCTCTCCTCTCTCTCAGCTGCTCTCTCTCTCTCTCTCTCTCAGCTGCTCGCGCTCTCTCTCAGCTGCTTGCGCTCTCTCTCAGCTGCTCGCTCTCTCTCTCAGCTGCCTCGCTCTCTCTCTCAGCTGCTCGCTCTCTCTCTCAGCTGCTCGCTCTCTCTCTCAGCTGCTCGCTCTCTCTCTCAGCTGCTCGCTCTCTCTCTCAGCTGCTCGCTCTCTCTCTCAGCTGCTCGCTCTCTCTCTCAGCTGCTCGCTCTCTCTCTCAGCTGCTCGCTCTCTCTCTCAGCTGCTCGCTCTCTCTCTCAGCTGCTCGCTCTCTCTCTCAGCTGCTCGCTCTCTCTCTCAGCTGCTCGCTCTCTCTCTCAGCTGCTCGCTCTCTCTCTCAGCTGCTCGCTCTCTCTCTCAGCTGCTCGCTCTCTCTCTCTCAGCTGCTCGCTCTCTCTCTCTCAGCTGCTCGCTCTCTCTCTCTCTCAGCTGCTCGCTCTCTCTCTCTCTCTCTCAGCTGCTCGCTCTCTCTCTCTCTCTCTCAGCTGCTCGCATCTCTCTCTCTCAGCTGCTCTCTCTCTCTCTCTCTCAGCTGCTCTCTCTCTCTCTCTCTCAGCTGCTCTCTCTCTCTCTCTCTCTCAGCTGCTCTCTCTCTCTCTCTCTCTCTCAGCTGCTCTCTCTCTCTCTCTCTCTCTCTCTCTCTCTCAAGCTGCTCTCTCTCTCTCAGCTGCTCTCTCTCTCTCTCTCTCTCTCAGCTGCTCTCTCTCTCTCTCTCTCTCTCTCTCAGCTGCTCTCTCTCTCTCTCTCTCAGCTGCTCTCTCTCTCTCTCTCAGCTGCTCTCTCTCTCTCTCTCTCTCTCAGCTGCTCTCTCTCTCAGGTGCTCTCTCTCTCTCTCTCTCTCAGCTGCTCTCTCTCTCTCTCTCTCTCTCTCAGCTGCTCTCTCTCTCTCTCTCTCTCAGCTGCTCTCTCTCTCTCTCTCTCAGCTGCTCTCTCTCTCTCTCTCTCAGCTGCTCTCTCTCTCTCTCTCTCTCTCTCTCTCAGCTGCTCTCTCTCTCTCTCTCAGCTGCTCTCTCTCTCTCTCTCTCTCTCAGCTGCTCTCTCTCTCTCTCTCTCTCTCAGCTGCTCTCTCTCTCTCTCTCTCTCTCTCTCTCTCTCAGCTGCTCTCTCTCTCTCTCAGCTGCTCTCTCTCTCTCTCTCTCCTCTCAGCTGCCTCTCTCTCTCTCTCTCTCAGCTGCTCTCTCTCTCTCAGCTGCTCTCTCTCTCTCTCTCTCTCAGCTGCTCTCTCTCTCTCTCTCTCTCAGCTGCTCTCTCTCTCTCTCAGCTGCTCTCTCTCTCTCTCTCTCTCTCAGGCTGCTCTCTCTCTCTCAGCTGCTCTCTCTCTCTCTCAGCTGCTCTCTCTCTCTCTCTCTCTCAGCTGCTCTCTCTCTCTCTCTCAGCTGCTCTCTCTCTCTCTCTCAGCTGCTCTCTCTCTCTCTCCAGCTGCTCTCTCTCTCTCTCTCTCAGCTGCTCTCTCTCTCTCTCTCTCAGCTGCTCTCTCTCTCTCTCTCAGCTA
>NC_090329.1:135888071-135988071 GCF_035084215.1 Heptranchias perlo
TCTCAGCTGCTCTCTCTCTCAGCTGTTCTCTCTCTCTCTCTCAGCTGTTCTCTCTCTCTCTCTCTCAGCTGTTCTCTCTCTCTCTCAGCTGTTCTCTCTCTCTCTCAGCTGTTCTCTCTCTCTCTCTGCTGTTCTCTCTCTCTCTCAGCTGCTCTCTTCTCTCTCTCAGCTGTTCTCTCTCTCTCTCAGCTGTTCTCTCTCTCTCTCAGCTGCTCTCTCTCTCTCAGCTGCTCTCTCTCTCTCTCAGCTGCTCTCTCTCTCTCTCAGCTGCTCTCTCTCTCCTCGCTGCTCTCTCTCTCAGCTGCTCTCTCTCTCAGCTGCTCTCTCTCTCTCTCTCTCTCTCAGCTGCTCTCTCTCTCTCTCTCTCAGCTGCTCTCTCTCTCTCTCTCAGCTGCTCTCTCTCTCTCTCTCTCAGCTGCTCTCTCTCTCTCTCAGCTGATCTCTCTCTCTCTCTCTCTCTCTCAGCTGCTCTCTCTCTCTCTCTCAGCTGCTCTCTCTCTCTCTCTCAGCTGCTCTCTCTCTCTCTCTCAGCTGCTCTCTCTCTCTCAGCTGCTCTCTCTCTCTCTCTCTCTCAGCTGCTCTCTCTCTCTCTCTCTCAGCTGCTCTCTCTCTCAGCTGTTCTCTCTCTCTCTCAGCTGTTCTCTCTCTCTCTCAGCTGTTCTCTCTCTCTCTCAGCTGTTCTCTCTCTCTCTCAGCTGTTCTCTCTCTCTCTCAGCTGTTCTCTCTCTCTCTCAGCTGCTCTCTTTCTCTCTCTCAGCTGTTCTCTCTCTCTCTCAGCTGTTCTCTCTCTCTCTCAGCTGTTCTCTCTCTCAGCTGCTCTCTCTCTCTCTCTCAGCTGCTCTCTCTCTCTCTCAGCTGCTCTCTCTCTCTCTCAGCTGCTCTCTCTCAGCTGCTCTCTCTCTCTCTCTCTCAGCTGCTCTCTCTCTCTCTCTCTCAGCTGCTCTCTCTCTCAGCTGCTCTCTCTCTCTCTCTCTCAGCTGCTCTCTCTCAGCTGCTCTCTCTTTCTCTCTCTCAGCTGTTCTCTCTCTCTCTCTCTCTCTCAGCTGCTCTCTCTCTCTCTCAGCTGCTCTCTCTCTCTCTCAGCTGCTCTCTCTCAGCTGCTCTCTCTCTCTCTCTCTCAGCTGCTCTCTCTCTCTCTCTCTCAGCTGCTCTCTCTCTCTCTCTCTCAGCTGCTCTCTCTCTCTCTCTCTCTCAGCTGCTCTCTCTCTCTCTCTCTCTCAGCTGCTCTCTCTCTCTCTCTCTCAGCTGCTCTCTCTCTCTCTCTCTCAGCTGCTCTCTCTATCTCTCTCTCTCTCTCAGCTGCTCTCTCTCTCTCTCAGCTGCTCTCTCTCTCTCTCAGCTGCTCTCTCTCTCCCTCAGCTGCTCTCTCTCTCTCTCAGCTGCTCTCTCTCTCTCTCGCCCTCCCTCCCTCCCTCTCTCTCTCGCCCTCCCTCCCTCCCTCTCTCTCTCTGGCCCGCGCGACCCCTTGCCACCCACCCATCCGGCTCTCGCCCTCGCCGCGCCCTCGCCCGCTACTTTTCTTTGTGTAGAATTTGGATGATATGGTTATTTCTTTCTTTCACTTAGGAGAAGAATTGCTGAAAAGGGTTCAGTTCCTGAGCCAGACCCAAAAGAGGAGAAGAATGTAAGTAGAGACCTGTGCTGTAGGATACAGTCTGCCAACTGCTCAATTTAATCTGACGATGTAATTATCATCTCTCTCTCTTCCCCGTTCCTTCCTCCCCCCCCCCCCCCAACCATGCATTCACTTAGAAGCCATTGCTAGTGAATATGAGAAGAACATAAGAAATAGGAGCAGGAGTGGGCCATGCAGCCCCTCTAGCCTGCATCATCATTCAATAAGAGCATGGCTGATCTTCGACCTCGACTCTACTTTCCTGCCCAATCACTATATCCCTTGATTCCCTAGAGTCCAAGAATCTATCGATCTCAGTCTTGAATATACTCAACGACTGAGCATCCACAGCCCTCTGCGGTAA
Source organism: Heptranchias perlo (assembly GCF_035084215.1). NCBI lineage: Eukaryota > Metazoa > Chordata > Chondrichthyes > Hexanchiformes > Hexanchidae > Heptranchias > Heptranchias perlo. Next base: position 135,890,051 of record NC_090329.1, read on the forward strand.
AGAATTCCAAGAATCCACAACCCTCTGCGTGAAGAAATTCCTCCTCATCTCAGTCTTAAATGGCCAACCTCTTATCCTGCGACTATGCCCTCTAGTTCTAGACTCTCCAGCCAGGGGAAACAATCTCTCAGCATCTACCCCATCAAGCCCCCTCAGAATCTTATATATTTCAGTGAGATCACCTCTCGTTCTTCTGAACTCCAGAGTGTAGGCCCATTCTACTCAACCTCTCCTCATAGGACAACCCTCTCATCCCAGGAATCAATCTAGTGAACCTTTGTTACACCACCTTTGAGGCAAGAATACCCAAGTAAATATGCAACTGATTATTCCCAGGCCCGTGTCAGCAGTCCTCTGGCTCAGCTAACGGAACAGTGGCAAGCAGCTAATTAGGACTCCTCAAAAGGCTGTACATTAGATAACGAGTTTGTCACTCTACAGCTCTGTGTATCCACACTCTAACCTGTACATATCGGTCACAATTAAAACTGTTTACAGATTTTCTATTTCCAATTTCATTGTGTACCCTGCCAAAGTTGAATGTGCCTGATAAGTGTGTAGTCTTTTTGTGTGTTTCACCTTTGAATGATTTACTTTCATCAGGAAGAATCTGAATCTTCTACCACGAAAGGCCCAACTGCATTAAGCACATCAGGTAAGTGGCTCATTCATGGGCCTTCACTCCAGCACTACAGTTTTTTTGTTGTTCTAGGTTTCAATATCGAAATGCGCTCTCATTGAACCGTTGCTCAGTGACCATTGTTCGTAAAATCTACCAAAATTCTCCACTAAGTAAATGGAATGAGTTCCGAGTGACTGGTTCTGCAGCTCTGATATACCACAATAGAGTGCTTGATGATGGGGGAAGATAATCACCTGAGTCAACACCGGTATCTGTAGGATCTTAATGTTACTGCAACTAATATATTAACAATTGTGAAATTTAATGTGAACATTAAAGGACCTTTACAAAACCATATTTTTGCTATGCTCTGTGATGTGGATGATGATGCTACCTGACTTAGTACTAGACTATAAAGATCAAAAGGTCACAGGTTTTACTGCTGGACTGTGCCGAGTACGTGCAACTTATTTCACTTGGGGAATAATAGTTGGCCCCAGTGTCCCTGCATTAGGAAGTGGAATTCATTCGAGGTTTCCTGCTCCTGATCGCTATCCAGTGATTCCTGCTGGGGTGAGTGTGGCAATCAGGTTATGGCAGGATTAGTTTGTCTCTGATGCCCTTCCCAGTCAAATAGTCCACCAACACTCTAGACTCACAGATAATTACATGGTATTGGAGGGCAGCTAGAGCCTGTGGAACAACTATCCAGCTCAAGCCAGTGCCGCCTTTTGTGCGCAAGCATAGATGGTGAGCCTTGGCCAGCTGTTTGACTTTGGAGGACATCACAAGCAAATCTGTTCCTCCCATTCAGCTTTAGGGGAAGGGAAGGGAAGGGAAAATTTGGGGGTATTGGAGGAAAAAACTCCTGGAAGCTGCCTTTCACACATCACAAACATTCACCTTACTCAACAATACTGCTGCAATCAATGACCAGAACATTACAGCTATCCAATGAAAAGAGTTTCTAACCAACTGCATTCAATCATAAGCTCATCATGTCTTCTATTACTGGAAAAAAAACTCATTCATATACCCATTTACGCTCCTTTTCTTTCTCCCCCTTTGAAAATTTAGATTTTTTTCTTTTAGCATTAATGCATTTTCCTGCATTTTGGAGTCTACTGTGGATTATTCTTTAATTTCTCATGGAAGGGTTGCTGATATTTTAAGTATAAAATTAAAAGTATTTGTAGGGACATCATTCAACTTTACAAGGTCCATTTTCTTTTCTGCAGAACCTTACCCCAGATTCACCCTGTTAATTTATGAACTAAAACTGTTTACAACACACTTACAATAATCCCAACCAGCAGTGCAGTTTACATTCACAAGACATCTCTCCCTGCCCCTGGCAGTTCGGAGGCAGTTGAGGAGTCACGTGGATTGCGAGAATGTTGATTTAACTATTTTAAAGAATTTTTATAGTTAAGAACTACAGGAGGAATATGGGTGAGTCAGTATCTGAAACAAAATCTTCCAACTGAGTTCTAATGAAGGGTCAAGCTGAACCCATAACCTGTCCTTTCTTTAAGAGGCTGATCCACCGGCCGTGCACTAGACACATTTTCTATTTTTAAAACCTCAATACCCATAAAACATTCATTACTTTTGGCCATTTAAAATAAATTTCAACACCAATTGAAGTGGTGGACTGTGGAATAAGAACATAAGAAATAGGAGCAGGAGTAGGCCATACGGCCCCTCGAGTCTGCTCTGCTATTCAGTCAGATCATGGCTGATCTTCTACCTCAACTCCACTTTCCTGTCCGATCCCCATATCCCTAGAGTCCAAAAATCTACCTATCTCAGCCTTGAACATGTTCAACGACTCAGCATCCACAGCCCTCTGAGGTAAAGAATTCCAAAGATTAACCACCCTCTGAGTGAAGAAATTCCTCCTCATCTCAGTCTTATATGGCTGACCCCTTATCCTGGACTTCAATAACTTCAGATCATAACCACTGCTCCCATTTTTTCGGTCAGCTAGTTCTGGTAATGGTTCTGCTGCTGCCATTTACAGCTACTCCTGATTAATCTTTTGTTTCTTAACCTGACCCATTACCACCTTCCTTACCTTGCACCAACATTTAATAGTTTCTCATAATTTAAAAAGTATTCTGGAATACTGCATACAGTTTTGGTCTCCATACTTAAGAAAAGACATACTTGCTCTCGAGGCAGTAAAAAAAAGGTTCACTCAGTTAATCCCGGGGATGAGGGGGTGGACATATGAGGAGAGGTTGAGTAGATTGGGACTCTACTCATTGGAGTTCAGAAGAATGAGAGGCGATCTTATTGAAACATATAAGATTGTGAAGGGGCTTGATCGGGTGGATGCGGTAAGGATGTTCCCAAGGATGGGTGAAACTAGAACAAGGGGGCATAATCTTAGAATAAGGGGCTGCTCTTTCAAAACTGAGATGAGGAGAAACTTCTTCACTCAGAGGGTAGTAGGTCTGTGGAATTTGCTGCCCCAGGAAGCTGTGGAAGCTACATCATTAAATAAATTTAAAACAGAAATAGACAGTTTCCTAGAAGTAAAGGGAATTAGGGGTTACGGGGAACGGGCAGGAAATTGGACACGAATTTAGATTTGAGGTTAGGATCAGATCAGCCATGATCTTATTGAATGGCGGAGCAGGCTCAAGGGGCCGATTGGCCTACTCCTGCTCCTATTTCTTATGTTCTTATGTTTTTCTATTCTTCCTACCAAAGTGAATAACCTCACATTTCCCTACATTATACTCCACCTGCCGCCATCTTGCCCACTCATTTAACCTGCCTGTATCCCTTTGCAGACTCTGTGTCCTCCTCACAGCTTACTTTCCCACCTGGCTTTGTATTGTCAGCAAACTTGGATACAGTGCACTCAGTTCCTTCATCTAAGTCATTAATATAAATTGTAAATAGCTGAGGCCCCAGCACTGATCCTTGCGGTACCCCACTAGTTACAGCCTGCCAACCTGAAAATGACCCGTTTATCCCTACTCTCTGCTTTCTGTCCATTAACCAATCCTTTATCCATGCTAATATGTTACCCCCAACCCCATGAGCCCTTATCTTGCACAACAACCTTTTATGTGGCACCTTATTGAATACCTTTTAAAAATCCAAATATACTATATCCACTGGTTCTCCTTTATCTACCCTGCTAGTTACATCCTCAAAAGACTAATAAATTTGTCAAACACAATTTCCCTTTCATAAAACCATGTTGACTTTGCCTAATCATATTATGATGTTCTAAGTGCCCTGTTACCACTTCCTTAATGTCATCAGAATGTATGTTTGTTTGCTATTACTGCCAACTGTAATTTCTAACCTTGATCACTCTTTTAACCGTCATAAAGATGTATTTTCTTATCCTGGAAATGAATCATTAAAAATTGTACTGTAGTAAAATGTGATTTTCAGGAACAGGCACGAGGAGCTGAATGTTCTGCTGTCGAGAGCACAGGATGGACTGACTGCAGTCTATTATACCCTTGTTGATTATCAAAGTCATTCCTCACATTTCTCAGTAGATGATGGCCACCCTAATACTCATGGTGTTGCTCTCCTGGTTACTGCTCAGCAGCAAAAGGGCCTCTATCACAAGCATGTAAACAGATCGAAAACAGGTTTCAAAGTTACAGACATAATGGTGCCACAACTCACTCTCAAACAGGCTGTTGGCCCATGTCGCGTATCCTGGTAGCATATTGTAGAAAAATTCCAAATAAGGCAATCTTTGTGTTTAAGTAAAGCTCATCGCCATTACCCATTCTCAGCTTTATTTCCAGGCAATCTTGAAAATGTAGTGACTATGAATGCTCAAGTAAAGCCAATTACTGCATTCACACGAGGGACTGTCCCTTGAATTTTTTTAAATGTAAGTGCAGCTAGTCCTGAATAAAATTAACTTTGGCATGAGATGACAGCAGGACATGCCTCAGGTGATTGAGGAAAATAAGATCTTAAAATTGCATTGAAGTAGTCTATATATAACTTTGGCGACAAATGCCAAATAAACACACTTGTAACTGATTCTCAGAAACTATTAGCTCGTTAAACTTTCTCAAGTTTGTGCGCAACCAACAGTGGAAGAAAGCAATGCCTGGTTCTCACAGGCTCTGCTGCGTACTCCAAACCATCTGATTAGTTCTGTCATGCTCCAGTCTAATCCTTTTATTGATCTTAATATTTTTCACAGCCCCCAGTTCTACCCTTCAGCTGATGTAATTGGTCACTTAAAATTACCCAGAAACTACAACACCAAAACCAGCCATTCGGCTCAGTCAGTGTTGGTGTTTATCCCTCCACCCAAGCAGTAGTCCTAACCCCATTTCCCTTTCCATTTCCCTTGCCTTCAACCACCTATCCAACCCATTCTTAAATGTTGATGTGGTCTCTGCTTCAGTCATTAACTCCAGTTGTGCGTTCCACAGCCCCTCAACCTTCTGTATTAAAAAAAAAAGTTTCTCCTGCTCTTTGTCCTGAATCTCTTACATTTAATTTGATAATCAATGTCCAATTGTTTCCACCGTTCAGTTCTCTTAACCATTGGAAGTATTCTGTTTCTATGCACTCTATCCCATCCCTTTATCATTTATAAACACCTCTATCATATTGTCCCATAATCTCCTCCGTTCTAATGAAAACAGCACCAATTTTTCAAGTGTGCCTTCGTATTTCTATTTCCTCATGTCAGGCAGCATGCTAGTGAATCTATACTTTATCCTCTATTGCTTCAACATTATTCTTATAATGTGGAACCCAAAACTGCACATACTACTCCAACTATGGTCTTAGTAAGGTTTTATATACATTCACCATTACATCTCAACTTTTATATTTATATCACTTACCATAAATGTTTCTGGATAGGGGCAGTGTTGATTTAACTATTTTAAATCCTTTTTATTCTTAAGTAGCTACAGGAAGAATAATGGTGAGGCAATAATTACTGAAACAAAACCTTACAACTGAGTTCTGATGAAGGGTCACGCTGATCCTAACCATTCATTTCTCATAGTTTCTTCCCTCCCCTTTCCAATCAATTAGTGGATAAATCTCCTCGAATAATATTCCTATTCATGAATCTCTGATATGGTTTCCTCTCCCATTTCTCTCCCACAATTAGGGGGTCTTAATATAACCTCCACTATTGTAACAATCCATTTTTTATCTCTGATCTTAAACCATATTGACTAATTATTTTCCACACGGATGTGAGCCCAGTTGCAATCCATTTGGACATCAGCTGGCTAAGCTTCACCTAGTTTACATACCGTGTTCCTCAGAATAAGTCAGCAAGTTAGCAATCAGCAAGGCTCTGGACTGACAGTGCCATGGATATATCTAGTATATAAATGGGGGTGAACTCACTCTGATTCCCTGTACAGATGATTAATCACCAGAACTTTGCCAATTTTCAGCTCAGTACCTTGTAGCAACACTGGTCCTCTCATACACAACATAAAGCAAGAAGGAAAGAATATGGTATCTTATGACATGCTCAGGATGTTCCAGGTATTTCACAACCAATAGGTTACTTTTGAAGTGCAGGTACTGTTATGAAAGCAAATGCAGGAGGCAATTTGCCCACAGCAAAATCCTAGAAGCAGCAAATGACCTATTGGATAATCTATTTTTTGAGTATTGTTCAGGACACCGGGAGAGCTCCTGGCTCTTCATGTAGTGCCGTAGGATCTTTTATGTCCACTTGAGTAGGCGGAGGGGGCCTTCGTTTAACATCTCATCTGAAAAAGGGCACCTCTCACAGTGCAGCACTCCCTCAGTACTGCACTGGAGTGTCAGTCTAGATTATGTGCTCAAGTCTTTTGTTTGGGGCTTGAGCCCACGACCTTCTGACTGAGCCGAGCTGACATTCAGATTAAAAAATACCAAACATTTGTGGCTTGAAGGACCAGTGTCACCAGCCTTCAAACCTATTCAGTCTAAATATCAGGGTAGATTGATAGTCTCCAGAATTAAAACAAGAAGTAAACCTCAGAGAATGACTATCTCTACCCATCGGAAACTGCAGAAACCTTTCTTTTCTCTAGTGGCAGTGAAGTGGTTGTAGCATGAGCTGACCTTTCGTTTACTCTCCAACCCCAGCAGCAGCTGAGTATTCAATGCTCTCCTGCCAATGAATTTTAGGTTGGCCACGTGCCTGAGAAGTCTTGGAAAGAAATGGCCAGCTCTGCAATTTTATCCTAGAGAGAGGGTGTCTGTCACATTAGTGGCAAAAATGTCGCTCAACAGAATAAGAAGCATACAAAGTAATATGGAAATCTATAATGAAAGGGAGAGTTGAAGGCTGTAATTGATTGGAGTATCTTGGCTTGCTGTCACCTGAACTCTGATTAGATTCCAGTTTGTTTCTCACCATCAGCATCTGAATCTTTCTTCCCCCTTGATTAGATTTCATCACCCCTGCAGGTATCTTTTCTCTATTTACAGAACACACAAATTCCAAATTGCTTTGATTAATCAGTCATTTTTAATTTTTTAACTAAATGGATTACACTACAAACTTGTTAAATTCTGTGGAAATGCTTCTGTTTTTCAGAGACAACCAGAAAGCCTTGGGAAAGATCAAGCACTGTAAATGGCAACAAATCCCCAGTAATTTCCAGGTAAGATCCTACAGGTTTAGAGCATTATATGATGCAGGTGGACAATCTGGTGGCATAACCTGTTGGTGTATTAATCACTAATGTGTTGTGTCGCAGTGTATGGAAGGATGCGATTGTGACCTCAGGCTGTCGGGGGAGGGACAGTGTCTCCCTGAAACATACCTCTTGGACGATGAGAGTGATAGTGGCTTTGACCTGGGAGATGCTGACCTGCTCCTGGTCTTGCTGTGGATTGCTGCAAGCTTGGAGGGAGGGGGAAATGAATTAAAAATGAGAGAATTTTAAAATTGGCTGTTCCACTGTAAACAGGACCCAGAATGTTGATGTTAAGGGATAATACCATCGTCCTGTTGTGCCCAGCTGACCAAGACAGTGGTTGTATTAGAATACAGGGGTACCTGGTTTTTTGAGAGTTTGGGTGGTACCATTTACCTGTTGTCTTTGTTTTTTATAATGTCAGCTTGGCTCAGTGGTATCATTCTCATCTCTGAATCAGAAAGTTGTGGGTTCAAGCCCCATCACAGGGCTGGAGCACACAATCTAGGCTGATCCGTCGGTGCAGTACTGAGGGAGAAGACAGAAGCATAAACCCAGAATCCTACAGAGTCATGTCCTCATCCAGGCATCATGTCGGGGTAGAAAGAGGCACTAAATTTAGTTAGAAAATAAGAGAATAACCTTGTCTCTTGACTCTGCATTTATATATTTTCATGTTTCTTTGATAATTGTGGACTTTTGTGGCAAACTCCCCTGTTCTTCAAATCATATTATAATATGTTTTAATCCAGTTGTTCAGGCAGGCAGAACCATGGGCTAACGTCTCATCCATGATGCGTCTTAGAAGGAATCAAGAAGGCATGAGTACGAATGAGAGTTACCTTTAACAGCCCTGATGTTTTACATTTTTCCAGTTTATTTTCAACCAATTAGTAATAACATTGGCGAGAACTAGCCTGGAGGTGATGCTGAGCCTGATGATGGAAGGAAGATGAACTCTGAGCGCAGCCCCTTTGGACTGATGACTATATGGACTGATAGCCAGCTCCTTCACATGGCTGTGTTAGTAATCCTTATATACAGTCTTCTTTCCCCTCAGTTCCCCCTCAAAAAAAAAGTCAGTTATCATTACAGAAATATGCAAAAAATCAACAAATACACAGATGAAAAGCCAGGAGTTTAAAGGCTATCCTTTCATTTTCTAACTATTTAAATTTGGTTTCCATAACTAGCATTCTCTTCCCACTCCACGGCTACAGCACTGACCAGGGATTTGGGTTTATGCTTCTTGCCCTTCTGCGGAACATCAGTGACAGAGGAAGGAACATGGAAACAAATTTCTGATCTTCAGTTTACCTGCCTGGCTTCTTTAACATGACCAAGCTGGGTCTTGTTCAGTGCAGTTTTAATCTGTTACTGTACTAACACAAAACTCACACTTATTTGTTGGTTTCATGTATCCTAATATTTATTTTGTTTCAGCAATGAACAGAATTTTTGGTGGCTGGTGCAATCCTTAATATTGTTTGTATTCAGCCCTCATTTGTATTATATTATCTGCAGAAAATTGACATGAATATTGTCACAAGGAGAAGACTTGTGCAAGGGTTTAGGGTACTGCTTGGTCCATATTCTCCAGAACCGAGAAAGTATCTGGTGGCAAATTCTACATTGTCCAGAAATCTGCAGGTCCAGTTGTGATGCTGTGGAACTTTTAGATCCTACCTCAGAGTCAGCAGGCACACCATCATTCCAATATTGTGCTGCCAAACCTCCCAACACCCAGCTCAATACTCCATAATTGCAAAATGGCCTGCATCTTTGGAGCATAATAAATACCCATTAGTGAGTTAGGGGCTATATTTATGTATAAGCTGTCTGAAGTCTTAATTAAATAATGGTTTGTAACTGGCTCCCAAATATCATTGTAGTTTGTATAACTTCCCAGATATGTAACTGGTAAATAGGCTGGGGGTTAGAAGCTTTAACACAAGAGAACAATATTGTTCTGGTGGATCTGTATTGATCCCAGTCTGTCACTGCAGCCTGTAAAATGCCAGATGATCATCTGTTCTAATAGAAACAGAAAATTGCTGGAGAAGCTCAGCAAGTGAGGAAGCATCTGTGGAGAAAGAAACAGAGTTAACGTTTCAGGTCGATGACCTTTCGTCAGAACGTTCTAACGAAAGGTCTTCGACCTGAAACGTTAACTCTGTTTCTTTCTCCACAGATGCTGCCTCACTTGCTGAGCTTCTCCAACGTTTTCTGTTTTTATTTCAGATTTCCAGCATCTGCAGTATTTTGCTTTTGACCTGTTCTAATAGTGTTGTATTTTGGGCTGGATTTCAGGAATAAACTTTTATTTTCTGAACAGCACCTGAATGTTATAGAAATTACCTTTTAATATTTTATGTATCAAAACAACCTTTTGAAAATGCAGAAACTAAATTAGTACTAGATAATTAAAATATAAAATGGGAGACTTGGCTTACGCCCCATTAATACAACATGAAGTTGATTCCCCCAGCACCGATTGTAACTCTCTACCAGGATATGTGTGCTCAGTCCTCAATTTTAGGAGCACCCACAATTCGGGTTAATGCTGATTCCTTTACTACATCCCACAACAGTGAGAATTTTTGTTTTCAAGCTTCATTTTCTTTCTCGTAGACGAGATTCTTCGTGGAGAAATCAGCCGATCTCTGACAACAGGCTGTATGACACACCAAACAGGTACCAACTGGCCTGTTGAGTCTGTTTTAAAACAAAATCTGTGTGCATTACCAGAAATGACCAATAGGGGTCAGAGCCCCACTGTGCATGGGATTGTGGGATGTGTGTGTTAATTAATCTGCATGCCAAGTGTGCCTTTTGTTTGGGGGTCCAAGAATTTCCCCCGTTTTTCTACCCTAGCTGTTTTCTTTTTCCTTTCATGAACAGCGGTTTCCTCTACATCTTAAGATGGACATATAAGTGGGCGTAAGCACTTATTATATTAAGGTTTCCCACCACAAAGTTTTCCCCCTAGACTGAAGTTTATTGTGATTGAGATCTCAAATAGCAGGTTAAACTTTTAAGATTTTCATTTATGTATCTCAAACTTCCCATATTGCTAAGTCAGAGGATGAACAGGTGCAGCCTACATAAATCAATGGCCACAGAAAATATTAAGACTGTTGGATTAATCTGTGACGTAATACCCTTGAATTGCATAAGAGGGATAAGATTGGGCAGTTCACCCTCCCATCAGCAAATAACTTGATTGAGATTTTCCAACACAGTATTCCCCATCTCCATCCTAAAATACGTGAGGCTGTATTTATAAAGATTCACTTGGGATTGAGTGACATCTATACAGTAGTAATAGTTGCAGGTACATGTCATTTATGGTGAGGCTGTAGCCCACTCCAATCTGAAATCCATGTGTTGCGGATTAATGTTTTTCTTGGACCTCTGCTGGTGTGTCATAATTTTCAAAGTTTATGTGGAATCATTGGTTCAGTAATGATTAATTATATCCAAGTTAGTTTGACCCTCTCTCATTTAGAGTGCCCAAAATTAGCAGCAGTACTTTGTGGAATTAGACACGTCTGTTAGCCCTTTATCAAACCTGTTTGTGCTATGCATCGGTTTTCTTACTGGTTGTGGAACCAATGCATGATTGTCATGCTTGTTGCCTACTGTGATTGTTCACTGTTGTGGAATCCAGCAGCAAATATTGTTTATGTTCGCCTCATTTTATTTAAAGGAGAGCTGCATTGTATTGACCTACCTATAAACCTGTAATGTAACGAAGCTTAGGCTTTAAAAGCCTTTAGATTGTAAGAAGAGGGTAAGGAGTTCTATAGTTTTGAAATACTGAAGAATGAGAATTAGAGTAGGTGACAATGCGATGAGTTTTTACTTAAATACAAAACAATAGAGAGAGGAGGAAGAGCGCAAAGCAAGAAAAAATGAAAGTTCAGAGAAGCAATGCTGTACAATATCAATAAAATAGAAACAAGTGAGGTTGTGACTGTTGGAGAATTTGGCGACTAAACTTAAGAGGGTGACCTTTTCAAAATTCTCTAGGAATGTTTGTAGAGCCTTCACCAATGTAGGGCAATATTCAAGTCTTTACTGGATTTCGGATTTATAGAGATTTGAGATGAGGGGAAAAGGTGATAGATATAATAGAGGAATGCCTTTTTTGAAGGCATTCTTAGCCATGGAGATGTGGGAGTGCCACAAGATCAGTCAAGATAGACCAGTATCATTAGATGAAGAATGGGAGTCATTAAAAGTGAGGAAGTGGGAGTTGTTGAATAGACTTGAGACATGAATGTGGGCACATTTTTTTTTTAAAACAGATGCAGGTGTGACTATAATGGATAATGAGGAAATGGCAGACTTGATAAATAAGTACTTTGTATTCATTTTCACAGTGGAGAAAGAGGTATAAGAAGACCTAAAAATAGGAGAGGACCTTAGTGTATTTAATATGTAACAAAATGGTAATGGAGAAAATATTGAGACTTTTACTAGAATGATACCCGGACTTCAAGGATTAAGTTAAGAGGAGAGATTACACAAATTGGGGTTGTATTCTCTGGAGTTTAGAAGGTTAAGGGGTGATCTGATCGAAGTTTATAAGATATTAAGGGGAACGGATAGTTTCTCTCTATCCACCCTATTTCCACTGGTTGGGGATTTTAGGAGTAGGGGGCACAGTCTAAAAATTAGAGCCAGACCTTTCAGGAGTGAGATTAGAAAACATTTCTACACACAAAGGGTGGTAGAAGTTTGGAACTCTCTTCCGCAAATGGCAATTGATACTAGCTCAATTGCTAATTTTAAATCTGAGATAGATAGCTTTTTGTCAACCAAAGGTATTAAGGGATATGGGTCAAAGGCAGGTATATGGAGTTAGATCACAGATCAGCCATGATCTTATCAAATGGCGGAGCAGGCACGAGGGGCTGAATGGCCTACTCCTGTTCCTATGTTCCTACTTAGGATAGATAAATCTCCAGGACCTCATTGTTTTCACCCCAAGGTATTAAAAGAAGTAGATGAGGAAATTGCAGATGCATTAGTCATAATTTTCCCAACACACTAGATTCAGGAATTTTGCCTTGAGATTGGAAAATTGCAAATGTCACCATCATTATTTAAGAAAGGAGGGAGAGAGAAAAAAAACCTAAACCAATCAGTTTATCAATTGTGGGGAAGTTACTGAAATCTATCGTCAGAAACAAAGTGACCACTTAGACAAGTATGAGCTGATCAGAGTCAGTGTGAATTTGTGAAGGGTAGGTCGTCTGACTAATCTAGTTCAATTTTTTGAAGAGGTCATTAGCATGGTGGATAGGGGTGTGTCTATGGATGTTGTCCACATGGACTTCCAGAAGGAATTTGGTACGGTTCTGCACAGGAGATCATAAGAAAAGATGAGAGCGCATGGAATTGGAGGTAACCTTGTGACTTGGGTCGGTAATTTGTTGGCAGGTAGGAGACAGAGACTAGGGTTAAAGGGAATGTTCTCGGGATGTCACAGGTGGTGTTCCCGGGGCACTGTACTGGGGCCTCGGCTTTTCACCATATATATCAATGACTTGGATGAAGGAGTAGAATTGTATATCCAAGTTTACAGATGACTAAGTTTGGAGGCACAGCAAGTTGTGTACATGGGAGCAGGAAGTCACAAAGGAATATAGACAGACTAAATGAACAGATCTTTCAATCTTCCTTGGAAATGGGAATGGTACCAGAGGATTGCAAATATTACACCCCAAAGGGGAGAGGGATATATCTAGTAGCTACAGGCCAATTGGTCATCTAAAAACCATTGCAAGGACAAAATTAATTCTCACTTGGAGAAGCATGGGTTAATAAGAGACAGCACAGATTTGTTAAAGGCAAATCGTGTCCGACTAACCTGATTGAGTTCTTTGATGAAGTAACAAGGAGGGCTGATGAAGGTAGTGCAGTAGATGTATATATGGACTTTCAAAAGGCATTTGATAAAGTATATACCAGACTACTTCGGAAAATAGAAGCACATTGTATTAAAGGGACGGTGGTAACTTAGGTATGTAATTGGCCACGGGACAGGAGGCAGAGAGTAGTGGTAAACGGATATATATAAATGACATGGATTTGGGTATGGGGAGTATACCGAAGTTTGCAGATAATACGGGAGATAGAGGAGCAAATATATAGGCAAATTTCTGAGAAGTGCAAAAACAATAGGGCAGTAATAGTAGGGATTTCAACTACCCTAATATTAACTGGGATACAAACAGTGTGAATTGTATAGAGAGTGCAGAATTCTTAAATTGCAAGCAGGAGAATTTTTTTAGCCAGTATATAGAAAGCCCAACGAGAGGGGGGGGCAGTTCTGGATTTAGTTCTAGGAAATGACGAGGGGCAGGTGGAAGGAGTAGCAGTGGGAGAGCATTTTGGTGGTAGTGATCATAATACAGTTAGTTTTAGCATAGTTATGGAAAAGGACAAAGACAGAGCAGGAGTTAAAGTTTTCAATTGGGGAAAGGTCAATTTTACTAAACTGAGAAGTGATTTATCAGAAGTAAACTGGAAACTGCTACTTGAAGGTAAATCAGTGTCAGAGCAGTGGGAGACATTCAAAGGGGTGATTCAAGGGGTTCAGAGTAAACATGATCCCACAAAGAAAAAGGGAGGGGCTGCCAAATCTAGAGCCCCCTGGATGTCAAGAAGCATACAGGGTAAGATAAGGCAGAAGGAGAAAGACTATGATCGACACCGAGAACTCAATACTACGGAAAGCTTAGAGGAGTATACAAAGTGCAGGGATGAAGTTAAAAAGGAAATTAGGAAAGCAAAGAGAGGGCATGAAAAAATATTAGCAGGTAAAATCAAAGAAAACCCAAAGATATTTTATAAATACATTAAGAGCAAGAGGATAACTAAGGAAAGAGTAGGGCCTATTAGAGACTAAAAAGGTAAACTATGTGTGGAGGCGGAAGATGTGGGTATGGTTCTTAATGAATACTTTGCATCTGTCTTCACAAAGGAGAGAGGGATTTTGCAGGGATTGAAGTTAAGGAGGAGGAGTGTGAAATATTGGATGGGGTAAACATTAGTGAGAGAGGAAGTATTAAGGGGATTAGCACCTTTGAAAGTGGATAAATCACCAGGGCCGGATGAAATGTATCCCAGGCTGTTAAAAGAAGCCAGGGAGGAAATAGCGGAGGCTTTAACAATCATTTTCCAAACTTCACTGGATACAGGCGTAGTGCCGGAGGATTGGAGGACTGCTAACGTTGTACCGTTGTTTAAAAAGGGAGCGAAGGATAGACCGAGTAATTATAGGCCAATCAGCCTGACCTCAGTGGTGGGCAAATTATTGGAATCAATTCTGAGGAACAGGATAAACTGTCACTTTGAAAGGCACGGACTAATCAAGGACAGTCAGCGCGGATTTATTAAGGGGGGTTCGTGTCTGACTAACTTGATTGAATTTTTCGAGGAGGTGACAAGGAGAGTCGATGAGGGTAGCGCAATTGATGTAGTCTACATGGATTTTAGCAAGGCTTTTGACAAGGTCCCACGTGGCAGATTGGTCAAAAAAGTAAAGGCCCATGGGATCCAAGGGAATGTGGCAAATTGGATCTAAAATTGACTCAGTGACAGGAAACAAAGGGTAATGGTCGACGGGTGTTTTTGCGACTGGAAGGCTGTTTCCAGTGGGGTGCCGCAGGGCTCGGTACTAGGTTCTTTGCTTTTCGTGGTCTACATTTAAGTCCAAATCGTTAACGTATGAGGCATGATTAGGAAATTTGCGGATGACACAGTGATAGGCCGTTTGGTTGATAGTGAGGAGGAAAGCTGTGGACTGCAGGAAGATATCAATGGACTTGTCAGATGGGCAGAAAAGTGGCAAATGGAGTTCAGTCTGGAGAAGTGTGAGGTAATGCATTTGGGGAGAGCAAACAAGACAAGGGAATACACAATAAATGGGAGGATACTGAGAGGTGTAGAGGAAATGAGGGACCTTGGAGTGTATGACCACAGATCCCTGCAGGCAGGACAGGTAGATAAGGTGGTTCAGAAGGCACATGGAATGCTTTCCTTTATTAGCTGAGGCATAGAATATAAAAGCAGGGATGTTATGCTGGAACTGTATAAAACACTCGTTAGGCCACAGCTTGAGTACTGCGCACAGTTCTGGTCACCACATTGCGTGAAGGATGTAATTGCACTAGAGAGGGTACAGAGGAGATTTACGAGGATGTTGCCAGGACTGGAGAATTTTAGCTGTGATGACAGATTGGATAGGCTGGGGTAGTTTTCCATGGAACAGAGGAGGCTGAGGGGTGAATTGATTTGAGGTGCACAAAATTGAGGAGCCTAGATAGAGTGGATAGGAAGATCCTATTTCCCTTAGCAGAGGGGTTAATAACCAGGTGGCATAGATTTAAAGTGATTGGTAGAAGGATTAGAGCGGAAATTAGGAAAAATTTTTTCACCGAGGGTGGTGGGGGTCTCGAACTCACTGCCTGAGAGGGTGGTAGAGGCAGAAACCCTCAACTCATTTAAAAAGTACCTGGATGTGAACCTGAGGAGCTGTAACCTGCAGGGCTACGGACCAAATGAACAAACGTGGGATTAGGCTGGGTGACTTGTTTCTCAGCCAGCGCGGACACGATGGGCCGAATGGCCTCCTTCTGTGCCGTAAATTTTCTATGATTCTTTCTCTGAAAACTTGGCAACGTAGTGAATAGTGAGGAGGACAATATTAGACTTCAGGAGGGCATAGGCAGACTGATGAAATGGGCAGACACGTGGAGATGCAATTTAATGCGGATAAATGTAATCTAAATGGTACCATTTTGAGGGGGTGCAAGAGCAAAGGGACCTGGGGATGCATATTCACAAATCTTTGAAGGTGGCAGGGCAAGTTGATAAAGTGGTTAAGGAGTTGGGATGTCTTGTTGAAGTTGTACAGGGCATTGGTGAGGCCACACTTGGAGTACTGTGTACAGTTCTGGTCACCCTATTATAGAAAGGATATTATTAAACTAGAAAGAGTGCAGAAAAGATTTACTAGGATGCTACCGGGACTTGATGGTTTGACTTACAGGGAGAGGTTAGACAGACTGGGACTTTTTTCCCTGGAGAGTAGGAGGTTAAGGGGTGATCTTATCGAAGTCTATAAAATAATGAGGGGCATAGATAAGGTCGATAGTCAAAATCTTTTCCCAAAGGTAGGGGAGTCTATAACGAGGGGGCATAGATTTAAGGTGAGAGGGGAGAGATACAAAAGGGTCCAGAGGGGCAATTTTTTCACTCAAAGGGTGGTGAGTGTCTGGAACGAGCTGCCAGAGGCAGTAGTAGAGGCGGGTACAATTTTGTCTTTTAAAAAGCATTTGGACAGTTACATGGGTATAGAGGGATATGGGCCAAGTGCAGGCAATTGGGACTAGCTTAGTGGTATAAACTGGGCGACATGGACATGTTGGGCCGAAGGGCCTGTTTCCATGTTGTAACTTCTATGATTCTATGAAAGCCTATGGGATATTTGGCTTTGTAAATAGGAGCATTGAATACAAAAACAAGGAAGTCCTGCTAAACCTTTACAAATCACTGGTTAGGCCTCAGCTGGAGTATTGTGTACAATTCTGGGCACCGCACTTTAGGAAGGATGTCAAGGCCTTGAAGAGGCTACAGAGGAGGTTTACCAGGGTGATACCAAGGATGAGGGATTTCAGTTATGTGGAGAGAAAGGAGAAGCTGCATTTGCTCTCCTTAGAGCAGAGAAGGTTAGGCGGAGATGTGATAGAGGTGTTCAAAATCATGAGCGGTTTTGACAGAGCAAGTAAGGAGAAACTGTTCCCTCCAGCAAGTGGATCGGTGACCAGAGGTCATAGATTTAAAATAATTGGCAAAAGAACTGGAAGGGAAATGAGGAGGAATTATTTCTCACAAGATCTGGATCGCACTACCTGGAAGGGTGGTGGAAGCAGGTTCCATAGGAACTTTCAAAGTTGGACATGTACTTGAAGAGGACTAATTTGCAAGGTTATGGGGAAAAAGCTGGGGTCTGGGACTAAATTTCAAAGAGCTAGCACAGGCACGACAGGCCAAATGGCCTCATCCTGTGCTGTAAGATTCTATGATTCTAAGTGAGTGGGCAAAACTGTGGCAGATGGAGTCCAATGTGGGGAAGTGAGAGGTCATCCACTTTGGATCTCAGACAAATTGGAACATTTTCTTAATGGTGGGAGATGAGGACCTGTAGAGAAACAAAGTGATGTACACATCACTAAAACCTAGTGCACAGGGGACAAAAAGTAATCAACAAGGCTAATGGAATGTTGGCCTTTATCTCAAGGGGTTTGGAATTCAAAAGAGATGCCTCTACAGAGCCCTGGTCAGACCCCATCTGAAGTAATATGTTTAGTTTTGCGCACCGAACCTCAAGAAAGATATATTGGTCTTGGAGGGGGTACAGTGCAGGTTCAACAGAGTGACACTGGGGCTTAAAGGGTTAAATTATGAGGACATGTTGCATAAACTTGGCTTGTGTTCCTTGAGTTTAAAAGATTAATGGATGATCTAATTGACGTTTTTAAAATGATAAAGGGATTCGATAAGAGTAGATGCAGAGAAACTATTTCTTCCAGTGGGGAAAATCGAGAGCAAGAGGGCATAATAAAATTAGAGCTCGGCCATTCAGGAGTGAAATCATGAAGCACTTCTATACACAAAGGGTAGAGGAAATCTGGGACACTCTCCTCAAAAGGCTGTGGATGTTGGGTCAGTTGAAATTTTCAAGACCAAGATCGATAGATTTTTGTTAGATAAGGGTATCGAGGGATTTGGAGCAAAGACGGGAAAATGGAATTGAGGTATCGATAAGCCATGATCGAAATGAATGATGGAACAAGCTCGTGGGGCTGATGGCCTACTCCTGTTCCTATGCCTCCACTGCCATACTAGTTAATTCATGACATAAAGTAGTATCACAGATTTGCTGTTTATTATCTGCTGTACCTCTCAGTTTGTCTACAGAGCAATGCATATAATCCTGAGTAATTCATTGTATGTGAATTGCTTTGGTACATTTGTAATGGACATAAAGTGTTCTTTAAATCTATTCAGTCTTTATAAGTTCCCCTCTCAGTAACCTACTTTCAGGAATGAAGACTCAAATTTGTCCAGTCTTCCCTCAATGCAAAAATCAGCCTTGTGACTGTCTCCATGACTGGAATGGTTCTCTTGTGTGTCTGACCAAAACTGAACAAAGTATTCAAGATACGATCTGACTGTATAGCTTCAATGTGTTATCCTTCAACTTACATTTCATTTACTATGTTCTCTGTTTCACTGACAGGGCATGTTGAGTGCCATTTATCTAACTTGTAAAATGCTTCTATCTGCAGTTATTCTGGTGGACTCCTGGAACCTTTCCAGAGTTCTGCAGTCCTTAGAATTGTGAGTCCCTCTGAAAACCGAGATGGTGCAAAAATGGCAGTGCAAAATGATATCCAGTCATCTATTGACAGCATGCAGTGTGGAAGAGGTGACACTTGGGCTGTGTTTACTCAATGCAGTGGTTGTTGTGATAGGTGTGCAAAACCTATGGCTGAAGAGTTTGTGTTTAACATTCAAACAGCCAGCAATGCATTGAAAGGCACAAGACAGCATGGGGCTTAGTCCTACACAAACATACCTGTCAATATGAGGCACAAAAAGAACTGATGTTTTATACAGTAACACCACCAGATTCACTGTGTCACAAATACTAGCATTTCAAGGGGTTCCTTACAGAGGAGAGGTCAGTGGTAATGTGATTTCAAGAATCCGGTGTACTTCAGACATTGGTACTTGGAGTTTCACCTCTGGTGACAAGTGGAAACCAGAGGATTTACTTGTGCTGCTCTTGCAAGATGTGCCACCTTTTTACTGCTGTAGAATTTTTCCTTTTTTTAAAAAAAACTTGTAAACAAGTTGTTATATTTACAACATAACCAAAATTTAGACTGGCATCTGAGGGTCAGGGAAAACAAAAGGTGCAGCAGTGGCGCTCAAAGACTTTAATGCTCTTTGACAAGCTGATCCCACAAGGGGACACTTATTGGTTGGAATGAGGTCATAAGTATAGCACCTTGGATTGCCCTCAGCCATGCTCCAGTGTAACTCTCCTCCTCTTTCCTCCATTTCAGAAGCAAATCCACACCGAGCGGGCCACCAAATACCAATGGTGTGCAGACAGAAATCTTTGATTACGACAGATTGAAACAGGTATATTGAGAGGCTTTTGTATTTTTTATTTTCCCACGTTATTAACTCAAGGCATAAACTTCGTGCCCGTGACAGTCTTGTATTGTTCCTTTTCTTCCTCTATTAGACTTAGCCTCTGTTCTTGCCCGGTGTATTCCTCTGTTTTTCCATCAAGCTCTTGTTCATATGCAGCTTCTTTCATTTGGTATGGGATGACTGGCCAAACGACTGTTCTCTTGCCATTACCACATGTTCAGCTGTATACATTCACTGTAGAAAAGCAGCTCAGTTTCATTATTTCACTTCCAGTCGACATCCAATAAGGAGATGGAAAAAAATCATTTCCAAATAACATAACCTGAATTGTCATTTTTGTTTAAAAAAAAAAGTAATATCCAATTTTCAGAAGTCCATTCTTCCCACTGACAAGTAACATGGTGTGGCCCCTCATACATCCTACATGGGGCAGAGGGTGAAATAGCTGGGATTAAATTGCTGAGTGTAGTCCCACCTTGTCCCGGTTTGTGTCGGTGTAATAGCTGGGATTAAATTGCTGAGTGTAGTCCCACCTTGTCCCGGTTTGTGTCGGTGTAATAGCTGGGATTAAATTGCTGAGTGTAGTCCCACCTTGTCCCGGTTTGTGTCGGTGTAATAGCTGGGATTAAATTGCTGAGTGTAGTCCCACCTTGTCCCGGTTTGTGTCGGTGTAATAGCTGGGATTAAATTGCTGAGTGTAGTCCCACCTTGTCTCGGTTTGTGTCGGTGTAATAGCTGGGATTAAATTGCTGAGTGTAGTCCCACCTTGTCCCGGTTTGTGTCGGTGTAATAGCTGGGATTAAATTGCTGAGTGTCGTCCCACCTTGTCCCGGTTTGTGTCGGTGTAATAGCTGGGATGGAGTTTGAGTGCAAATGATCAGTGTTATTTCCCCTTTTTTCTTAACTTGGCTACTTTTTTTATTTTAAAACAGGATATCTTGGAAGAAATGAGGAAAGAACTTCAGAAACTAAAAGAGGAGCTTATTGATGGTGAGTGTGTAGACAATACTGTTTATAAGCTAACTAGCCGATCTCTTACTTGCTTCATAATGTCTTTGCATCCAGTAGTAACTGAATTTTTTGACAAGATCACCAACCTTCTGAGAGACTTGTAAACCTAGGTGAACAAAGCAGTCACAACCTGCCAGCAGCCAATGGGATTTTGAGAAAGTAACTAAGAAATTGAAAGATTGCATCATTACCACTGGCTGATGAGATTGCACAAAAGGATTTTTTTTAAATTAGCATAGCCAGTCTAAGAAACTCTGCACACAAAGGAATGATCCAGCATGATGCCCACAGGCATCTTGTTCTTAATATTTTTCTGGAAAATTCTCTTCCTATGTGCCCCACCCCCCTTTCCCCCCCCCCCTTCCCCCCCCCCCCCCCCCTGCAGCCATGTGTGAAATGTATCATTTTATTGTTGCATCTCAGAGCCCTTAAGTGAAACCATAGGCTCTGGGAGCTGAAGCTGATGAAATTGAACAGAGTCTTAGAAATGTGAGAAAGGTACCACCCCAGGCCCAGAGACAGCTGTCATGTCATGAGTTGCATACTGATTGTGGCGAGGTGCAGCATTTTCAAGATGATTTGAGGATAGTCTATCCGTGGAACACAGTATTTTTATACCATTTTCTGTAGCTAGAATCATACAGCTCGGCCCATTGTGCCTGTGTTGGCTCTTTGATAAAGCTACACAATTAGTCCCACTCCCCTGCTCTTTCCCCATAGCCCAGCGATTTTTTTCCCTTCAAGTATTTATCCAATTTCCTTTTGAAAGTTGTTATTGAATCTGCTTCCACCGCCCTTTCAGGCAGTGCATTCCAGATCATCACAACTCGCTGTGTAAAAAAAATTCCCCTCATCTCCCCTCTGGTTCTTTTGCTAATTATCTTAAATCTGTGTCCTCTGGTTTCCGACCCTCCTGCCAGTGGAAACTATTTCTCCTTATTTACTCTGTCAAAACCCTTAATAATTTTGAACACCTATTAAATCTCCCATTAACCTTCTCTGCTCTAATGAGAACAACCCAGCTTTTCCAGTCTCTCCAAATAACTGAAGTCCCTCATCCCTGGAACCATTCTAGTAAATCTCTTCTGCACCCTCTCCAAGGCCTTGACATCCTTCCTAAATTGTGGTGCCCAGAATTAAACACAATACTCCAGCTGAGGCCTAACCAGTGTTTTATAAAAGGTTTAGCATAACTTCCATTCTTTTGTACTATATGCCTCTATTAATAAAGCCCAGGATCCCATATGCTTTTTAACAGCCGTAACATTTTGACCTGCCACCTTCAAAGATTTGAGTATGTGAACCCCCAGGTGTCTCTGTTCCTGCACCCTCTTCTAAAATTGGACCCTCTTCTAAAATTGGACCATGTAATTTTTTTGCCCCCCTCCTCTTTCCTTCCAAAATGTATCACTTCACATTTCTCTGCGTTAAACTGCATCTGCCATGTGTCTACCCATTTCACCAGTCTGTCTGTGTCCTTCTGCAGTCTGCTACTATCCTCCTCAGTGTTTACTACATTTCCAAGTTTTATGTCATCTGCATACTTTGAAATTATACCCCAGTCCAGGTCATTAATATATATCAAAAAGAGCAGTGGTCCTAAAAAGGACTCCTGGGGGACACCACTGTATACTTCCCTCCAGTCTGAAAAACAACCCTTCACCACTACTCTCTGCTTTCTGTCCCATAGCCAATTTCTTATCCATGCCACCACAGTCCCTTTAATCCCATGGGCTTTTTGGCTAACAAGTCTATTATGCGGCACTGTATCCAAAGCTTTTTGAAAGTCCATATACACGACATCAACTGCACTTACTTCATCAACCCGCTCCGTTATTTCATCGAGTAACTCAATTAAGTTTGTCAGACATGATTTGCTTTTTAAAAAATCTGTGTTGGCTGTCATTTATTAACCCATATTTTTCCAAGCAACAATTAATTTTGTCCCAGATTATGGTCTCTTGAAGTTTCCCCACCAGAGACGTTAGGCTGATTGGCCTGTAGTTACTGGGTTTTTTGAACAGGGGTATAACATTTGCAACCCTCCAATCCTCTGGCACCATCCCCATATCCAAGGAGGATTGGAAAATTGTGGCCTCCACAATTTCCACCCTTCCCCCAGCAACCTAGAATGTATCCCATCCAGATTGGGTGACTTTTCTGCTTTGAGTACTGCCAATCTTTGAAGAACCTCTTCATTTTTATCCTACCCTATTTCTCTAACAGTGGAATAGACAACTCCCAGATCTCTTCAGTTATGTGGAGGCAGCAGGCACTAGTTCCCTTTCTGATAAAGGTGCTAAGCCTTGCTGGCCAGTAGGTTCCAGGCTGAGGGTTAACTAATTTTGGCTCAGACAGCAGTTGGGGCTCTACAATTGGCCCCATTAGTGCCCAGCGCTAGAAAACAGCCAGAGTTGTTGCTACACTCACTATCCAGCGACCAGTCTTGGAATGCGTATGTGACGTTAGATAATACTTTTATGCTCAGAAAGCCTGCTCCCATCATTGTGTGTGGGCTCACAAGTGAAAGATGGCCACATGGCTGGAGGCCTTGCCTGCACCTCTGGAACTGTAACCTAACATAGATAGCTTCAAGAAGAAAAAACTTACTGTGGTAAAAAATCAAACGTCATAAAAATACATTAATGAAACCCGTTTTGTGCTGAAATGGATGAGGTTGTACTAAAGGATGCCCACCTCTTTCTTCACAGCAATCAGACAGGAGCTGAGCAAGTCGAACACTGCGTAGACAATGTGCCCAATGGAATTGACCCTTTTATTAAGATGTGATGACTGATGACAGTGAGAGGGTGATGAGAAAATGACAAAGACAACCCAGAGGGAGGAAGGAGCGCCCTCCCATGTGCTGCAATCGGAGATTTTGCAGATAGCCTCATCACACCGTCGTGCTTTTCTTTTTTTTCCCTCACTGCTTGCCGCTTTTTCTGACCTTGTTCCTGGAGGAAGAGTGTCTTAAAGTTACTGTAATATTATGCAAAGATTCTTATAAGTCCGTCAAAACTGAATCGCAGTGTGCTGAAAAGTCACGTCAATTGAAAGAAAAAATTTGCACAACAATTGTGTTTCTTTTGGTTTTTCCTCTAGGAGGTGGGTTATAGTTTGAGCACAATCTTGGAGACAACTAACTATAGAGCAGTTTGTGCTGCGCTTCCCAGGGGTGTGACCCTGCCTCAGTTGCAGTGGCGCAGTTTATACGTTTAGGAAGATGTGTTGGGCATAAACCCCGGCAGTTTGAAAATGTGCTCTATAGTGAGGATGTCCTGGAATTACCTGTTATTTTTCTAATATTCAAAGCAACGGCAATTCACAGGGTTTGAGGATACAGAGATGCCTTCCTTAGTTTATTATTGTGATAATGCTTTACCAAATCAAAGACTTGTCTGTCAATCCAATCAATAATGTAAGTTATCAGTGCAGTGTCTGTAATTGTTTTTTCCTGATTTTGCGCATGTTGAGATGTAATTCTTTTTATATATCAAAATTGTCTGTAAACTGATCTTTTATCCCATTTTACCTGAGCAATACTCAGTCATGTTATTTTGCCATCCAGTTGCCTTTTTTTAAATGTGTCTGAGGGGAGGGAGGGAGGGAAAGGTTGGGACTGAACAGTCAGACATTCTGTGCCCATGTGGCTCACATCTGTATATTCTGATAAACATAGTACAATTCTACACACATTTAGTTTTTCCTTCCAGATTTCATCAAGTATTTGTGATTAGTAACAGACTTTCTTGGAAAAGAAACCCTTTCTGAATGTCTGTTGTGCAGCTGTGTTCATTTACTCATGTTTGACCAAGCGGATGTGTCCCAAAGCAAAGTAGAGATGTAAGGGTGCCAAATTAGGGAGATATACCTTTCTCAACCCCTTCATCTCTTTCCATTGGGTGGTGTCCTGCGCCTTGGCCTCCTGCGTAAATATCATTGCTACAAGTTCAAATTGTATCATTCTCACCATATCAGTTAAACTCCCTGCTCCTAGGATGGAGCACCTTGTTTCTGTGGGATATTTCATCAAGCAGTTTAGAGAACTGTTGCCACTTTGACCATGTGAAGCAGGTGGATTTGATGTCAGGCACCTGGGAACTCAAATGCTCAAAATCATTTGAGTTGGTCAGCTGCCTTTGACTTGTGCACTGTTTCTCTGGAGCCGAAATTCCTGGGGTGGAGGAGTTACAAGTTCAGCAGACTTCCTGCGGAGGTGGGGACAGGGCGAGGGCATGTAATCCGAATCCGCCAAGTCTCTGCCCCAATAAAGCCAATCGGCAGGGGTGAGTGGGCAAGTCTTCCACCAAACCCCCCTACTCCCATATTTGCAGATAGCTTTGGGGACATGTTTGGGAGTGCTTCTGGACTACTACAGGAATTCTGGTCCAGACACCCTTGTTAGGCCCAGCAGAAGCCATGCCTGCTGAGGGTGGGCATGGGTTCCTTAGTGGCCCTTACAAAGGCCCCAAACACGTAAGGAAGGAAAAGCAATTGATCCCAAAAGGGTTTGATGACTTTGTATAGCCTGACTTTGTTTCCCTGTCGGGGAGGAAAGTGTTTTTTAAACTTCACTCTTTAGCCCAATACGGACCTCTAGCTTTCCCAGTTGGAGTGGCAGGGCGCCACTCTGATATTCTGGCACCACTGCGAGGTGGGTGCCTCTAAATGCACAGGCCGCCAACCCCAACTATTTAAATTGCCCTGTCCCTGCTATTTGGGATGGGGCAACTCCAGAACTTATGGCAGCTGGCAGTGGAGCAGGGATCGATAATTTCAGGCCCTGTAAGTTTAGCAACTTCTTGAAACTGGACTTTTTGCCACTGTGGGCACCCATACCGCCCGTTAACACTTCTGGTTGCTCCAAGCTCCTCTCGTCTCACTTGGGTGCCATGTGCCTGTGTTTCCACAACTGGATTCTATTTGCTAAATGATGGGATTGCTGTTTAACAAGCAGAACTGCTTCAGGGACACTCAGACATCCTAATAAAATTAATTTTCCTCACCCACTGTGGGAATCTTGAACAGGGTGCTCAAATATTGTTTTCTGTTTGATGTCCTCCAGTGAGATCGTTGTTTATTGACCTGTCCCAAATTTAAATCCAGTGTCATTTACAGTCTTGAGCCACAAGCTTTTGGTTTAAAGAATGTCAATGTGCTTTATAATTCTCATTTCTAAAAAGTGTGAATGAATATCAAATAATTTCTGAAACAAAATTGCATAAGCATCGGTAGAAATAGTTTATCAAGTCTTTGGTTCGTATATTGTGGACCTCGAGGTCCACTTATTTGACCCTGTGATCATTGGTGTATAGATAATGGTCACCAGTGTAGCTCCCAGCCCTAGTCAGCTGTTGAATTGTGGTGGTGTGAGTGGGGTGGGTGAAGTGAAGAGAGAGAGTAGTTGTATCTGTTGTCTAGGTTATGCTGAACTCATGGGATCGGATGAAAGTTCTACAAAATTAAACTGTTGGGCAGAAGATAACGAAATGGTTGCCATAGGGAAGCTGAGTGATCGTTTTGTTATTGCCTTGTCAGGGTGGTCATTAACCACTTCTTTACAAAGTGGTCATGGAGGTTTTTTCACTGTGATCTTCAGATGGATGAAAGTCCTGCTATATATCGCAAGCATACTGACAATGAAAGTGGTCACGTGCTCCATAATTTTCATAGTCGAAACATTAAAAAATTTTATAGTGAAATTTTTCCCTCTGAGATGTTCATTGCTTCTTTTCCTTTTTTTCATCCCCAAATACTCAAACAGATCACAGGGAGATGCACAAGAACATCAAGAGGGGGAGCGGGGTGGGGGGGGGTCCATCTTCCTTGGATATTTTACCCTTTCCTTTCCTCTTTGCCCTAACCCCAAAAGGGGAGCTGCTTGACCTCTGCATGTTGTCTACCCATAACTGGGACCAGTAACACTGTGCAGAGGATCTTGGCCACAATCATATGTCCTACCACTGTGAGAACTGGTACGTAGGGGTTTCAGTGAGCTGCATCAGCTAATGTTTAATGTATAGAGCCTAAACAGACTCCTTTGCCAGATGATGTGCAACACTTTATTCCACTTGTTAAAAAGATCTTGAAGACTTATTGGTAACTCCACACTACTGAACTATCTCGTCTTCCCCACTTGTAGAAAGAATGCTGCAGTCTGGAGTTTCCAGTGAATATTTCCTAGGGTTAGGCATCAAGGCACGGGCACTTCTCTGATTTTAGTGTCAGCCATCTCAGATGTACTTTCCAGTCAACAGTTCAGCTGAAAAGCTTGACTATGCACACAACCCCACCCCAAGGGTTGGCAGAGATTAGGGCTCTTTATGTTGATGAATTGTGGGTGCAGCTGTACATGCAGTGACAGTGGGACAGTCACATTGTGTACTAACCACCAGACCTGTCTATATAGAAAACTTTTTCAAAAATGTTTCTACTTTATATTTGGGGCGGAGTTTTTTTTTAAATCATCATACTGAGTGGCCGAAGTAATTTGGGATGTAGTTGGTTTGTCTTCCACACCTGCCTCCTCCCATGTCTCATAGTGTCAATGTTGTCAGCTAATGTCAACTGGGTGTCTGACCAGACTGCTGCTGGATCCTGATATATGCGCAATTACGTGGAGAAATGTTCTACTGGATCAGGTCTGTGCTGTCCTAGGTGCATGATGTTTGACATTAGGATGGTATTTAGAGTGTTATCCAGGCTTTATATTAGTATTGAATTAACATACAGCACAAGGTCTTTTTTTTAAAAAAGGTACTAATTTCAATAGTTTACACGTAATTTACTTGAATCTCCTGTTCATCTATTTAGTAGATGAAGATGAACAGTTGGGTAATGGGATAGCCAGTGGGTACTTTCTAGTGACAACTGACCAACAGAAAATTGGGTGCTGGTGGAAGTAGTTTTTTTCAAAGGGGATATTCCCATCTTTATGCCCCAGGAAATTTATTTTAGCCTTTGATTTAGGATTTTTCTCTGCTCTTTATTGTGATAATCTGCTGCTCATTTCCCTCTTAAGTTTAAAAAAAAATTGACAATACTTAAATTATTTGTTCTTTTAAATCATCCAATGGCAAATAAGAGATTGGACAAACCCCTACAATCAGTGTTTGAATACTCTATTGAAGAATTTTAACTATTGTCTCCATTTTAAAACTACTTTTCCCCAGTAATGCAATGAGATATTACTGGGGGAAAAGAGAAAATGGAAAATATAAACTTTGTGCTGGAGAGAGGTAGACAATGACACAGTCCTCGACCTCACAGAGTTACATTGAAATTTACCACACGGAAACAGGCCATTTGGCCCAAACAAATCTTGGTGCTTATCTTTCATATGAGCAGTCCGAATTCTATGTGCTCACTCTGGTAGTGTATTCCACAGCCTCACAACACTGTAAAATAACATTTCTCCTGCTCTCTATCCTAAATCTCAAAAGAAATGTGAGAGTCTCCGGGATCTCAATAAAATGTAATGGTGGGCTGCTGCTCAGCATTTGCTTTCTTTCCTTTTTATGTTTTTTTTCACCTTGTCAGTTGCTCCTGCCATTGTAACAAGTGGAGGCATTAATATTCTCATACTAATGGCAACAGAGCTACCCATACTACTCAGCAAATGTGAAACTGCTGTAGAAACTATGCCAGTTATAGAGGCGTTTCAGCCCCACTGAGCAGTATGGTAAAACTCTGCCTCCCTTAGTATGAAAATACTGCCTTTTGCAATAGTGGGGATGGAGATTGTTTGAGTTGGAACGTGTCCCAGCCCATGCTAACTATTAGCCTAACTATCCGCCTCCACACTGTCACATTGGGAATGTTACTCCCTCGTGGCACAACCAGTCACAGGTGAATTTCACTTTACTCTCTCCCATTAATGGATGAAAGGTTACAGAAAGTGCACTTCAGATCTGTTTTAAAAAAAATTCAAGTAACAGTTCTGTGGTGGAATGCACCACAAACTATAAATACAGTTTAAAACCTGCGTGTGAATTTGGATTACAAAATATCAGCAAAATGGATACAACTGAATTTCTTGGCAGTTGAATTCTGTTTTTAAACTTGAGACTTTTTCAAAATCAGCCTTATTTTGCTGTGTTGGGAATTAACTTGGTCTTGAGCAATTTATCAGTATGTTTAAAATTTGAATTTAATTATTTTTGGAGAGGCAGTGGATGCAGTACCCCTCAACCCTTATGCATCGCACAGACGCATTATTCGAGGGACGATCAAGGTCATTTCTAACTCAGAATATAGACACATGCAATCTGCAGAGGCCTTGATCGAGCCTGTACCCAATGTCTTGATCCTCTCTAAGGATTCACACAGTGTGAATCCCACTGTTGAACTTCCTGAGAAGACACACAAAAAGTTTGATGCCCTCTGCATTTCCTGAGGACGCTCTTATTGAGTTCGATGCTCTGCGTTTCCTGAGGGCACTCGCACTGAGTTTGATGCTCTGCGTTTCCTGAGCGCGCTCGCACTGAGTTTGGTGCTCTGCGTTTCCCGAGGACGCTCGCACTGAGTTTGGTGCTCTGCGTTTCCCGAGGGCGCTCGCACTGAGTTTGATGCTCTGCTTTTCCTGAGCACACTCGCACTGAGTTCGATGCTCTGCGTTTCCCGAGGGCGCTCGCACTGAGTTTGGTGCTCTGCGTTTCCCGAGGGCGCTCGCACTGAGTTTGGTGCTCTGCGTTTCCCGAGGGCGCTCGCACTGAGTTTGATGCTCTGCTTTTCCTGAGCACACTCGCACTGAGTTTGGTGCTCTGCGTTTCCCGAGGGCGCTCGCACTGAGTTTGGTGCTCTGCGTTTCCCGAGGGCGCTCGCACTGAGTTTGGTGCTCTGCGTTTCCCGAGGACGCTCGCACTGAGTTTGATGCTCTGCTTTTCCTGAGCACACTCGCACTGAGTTCGATGCTCTGCGTTTCCCGAGGACGCTCGCACTGAGTTCGATGCTCTGCGTTTCCTGAGCACACTCGCACTGAGTTCGATGCTCTGCGTTTCCCGAGGGCGCTCGCACTGAGTTCGATGCTCTGCGTTTCCTGAGCACACTCGCACTGAGTTCGATGCTCTGCGTTTCCCGAGGGCGCTCGCACTGAGTTCGATGCTCTGCGTTTCCTGAGGACGCTCGCACTGAGTTTGATGCTCTGCGTTTCCCGAGGGCGCTCGCACTGAGTTCGATGCTCTGCGTTTCCTGAGGACGCTCGCACTGAGTTTGATGCTCTGCGTTTCCCGAGGGCGCTCGCACTGAGTTCGATGCTCTGCGTTTCCCGAGGGCGCTCGCACTGAGTTTGATGCTCTGCTTTTCCTGAGCACACTCGCACTGAGTTCGATGCTCTGCGTTTCCCGAGGGCGCTCGCACTGAGTTTGGTGCTCTGCGTTTCCCGAGGGCGCTCGCACTGAGTTTGGTGCTCTGCGTTTCCCGAGGACGCTCGCACTGAGTTTGATGCTCTGCTTTTCCTGAGCACACTCGCACTGAGTTCGATGCTCTGCGTTTCCCGAGGACGCTCGCACTGAGTTCGATGCTCTGCGTTTCCTGAGCACACTCGCACTGAGTTCGATGCTCTGCGTTTCCCGAGGGCGCTCGCACTGAGTTCGATGCTCTGCGTTTCCTGAGCACACTCGCACTGAGTTCGATGCTCTGCGTTTCCCGAGGGCGCTCGCACTGAGTTCGATGCTCTGCGTTTCCTGAGGACGCTCGCACTGAGTTCGATGCTCTGCGTTTCCTGAGGGCGCTCGCACTGAGTTCGATGCTCTGCGTTTCCTGAGGACGCTCGCACTGAGTTTGATGCTCTGCGTTTCCCGAGGGCGCTCGCACTGAGTTCGATGCTCTGCATTTCCCGAGGGCGCTCGCACTGAGTTCGATGCTCTGCGTTTCCCGAGGGCGCTCGCACTGAGTTTGATGCTCTGCGTTTCCCGAGAGCGCTCGCACTGAGTTTGATGCTCTGCGTTTCCCGAGCGCACTCGCACTGAGTTCGATGCTCTGCATTTCCCGAGGGCGCTCGCACTGAGTTCGATGCTCTGCGTTTCCCGAGGGCGCTCGCACTGAGTTCGATGCTCTGCGTTTCCCGAGGGCGCTCGCACTGAGTTCGATGCTCTGCATTTCCCGAGGACGCTCGCACTAAGTTTGATGCTCTGCGTTTCCTGAGGGTGCTCGCACTGAGTTTGATGCTCTGCGTTTCCCGAGGGCGCTCGCACTGAGTTCGATGCTCTGCATTTCCCGAGGACGCTCGCACTGAGTTTGATGCTCTGCTTTTCCTGAGCACACTCGCACTGAGTTTGATGCTCTGCGTTTCCTGAGGGTGCTCGCACTGAGTTTGATGCTCTGCGTTTCCTGAGGACGCTCGCACTGAGTTCGATGCTCTGCGTTTCCCGAGGGCGCTCGCACTGAGTTCGATGCTCTGCGTTTCCTGAGGACGCTCGCACTGAGTTCGATGCTCTGCGTTTCCTGAGCGCACTCGCACTGAGTTCGATGCTCTGCGTTTCCCGAGGGCGCTCGCACTGAGTTCGATGCTCTGCGTTTCCTGAGGACGCTCGCACTGAGTTTGATGCTCTGCGTTTCCTGAGGACACTCGCACTGAGTTTGATGCTCTTCGTTTCCCGAGGGCGCTCGCACTGAGTTCGATGCTCTGCGTTTCCTGAGCGCACTCGCACTGAGTTTGATGCTCTGCGTTTCCTGAGCGCACTCGCACTGAGTTCGATGCTCTGCGTTTCCCGAGGACGCTCGCACTGAGTTTGGTGCTCTGCGTTTCCCGAGGGCGCTCGCACTGAGTTTGGTGCTCTGCGTTTCCCGAGGGCGCTCGCACTGAGTTTGGTGCTCTGCGTTTCCCGAGGGCGTTCGCACTGAGTTTGTTGCTCTGCGTTTCCCGAGGACGCTCGCACTGAGTTTGATGCTCTGCTTTTCCTGAGCACACTCGCACTGAGTTCGATGCTCTGCATTTCCCGAGGACGCTCGCACTGAGTTTGATGCTCTGCGTTTTCTGAGGGTGCTCGCACTGAGTTCGATGCTCTGCGTTTCCTGAGCGCACTCGCACTGAGTTTGATGCTCTGCGTTTCCTGAGCGCACTCGCACTGAGTTCGATGCTCTGCGTTTCCCGAGGACGCTCGCACTGAGTTTGGTGCTCTGCGTTTCCCGAGGGCGCTCGCACTGAGTTTGGTGCTCTGCGTTTCCCGAGGGCGCTCGCACTGAGTTTGGTGCTCTGCGTTTCCCGAGGGCGCTCGCACTGAGTTTGTTGCTCTGCGTTTCCCGAGGACGCTCGCACTGAGTTTGATGCTCTGCTTTTCCTGAGCACACTCGCACTGAGTTCGATGCTCTGCATTTCCCGAGGACGCTCGCACTGAGTTTGATGCTCTGAGTTTCCTGAGGGTGCTCGCACTGAGTTCGATGCTCTGCGTTTCCTGAGGGTGCTCGCACTGAGTTTGATGCTCTGCGTTTCCCGAGGGCGCTCGCACTGAGTTTGATGCTCTGCGTTTCCCGAGGGCGCTCGCACTGAGTTCGATGCTCTGCGTTTCCTGAGCGCACTCGCACTGAGTTTGATGCTCTGCGTTTCCCGAGGGCGCTCGCACTGAGTTCGATGCTCTGCATTTCCCGAGGACGCTCGCACTGAGTTTGATGCTCTGCGTTTCCTGAGCGCACTCGCACTGAGTTTGATGCTCTGCGTTTCCCGAGGACGCTCGCACTGAGTTCGATGCTCTGCGTTTCCCGAGGACGCTCGCACTGAGTTTGGTGCTCTGCGTTTCCCGAGGGCGCTCGCACTGAGTTTGGTGCTCTGCGTTTCCCGAGGGCGCTCGCACTGAGTTCGATGCTCTGCATTTCCCGAGGACCCTCGCACTGAGTTTGATGGTTCCCCTTTGTTTGAGTGGCACAAATTGACCTTTACTTGATTGGGGATTGTTGTGGAGTTAATCTGAATTTGAGTATGTTTAAAAGCTGCATCTTGATTACACGGGGCTTCAGGAGAGCTCCCTGCGCTAAATAACATAGGAGTGTAAATTATTAGCATTTTAATTATGCTAGTTTCATGGGGTGTTTTATAAAAAAATATGCAAAATGAAATGCAGTGAAAATGTTGCAGCAAATTTTCAGCGATATGTACATTTATATCCATAATACGGAACTGACAAATTAAACGTCTAAACTCAACAGTTGACCAAATGTGTATGTATTCACAAAAGGTCAGATAGAGGATTAAAGAGAGAGCACAGTTCATCTCCTCCCCACCCCCCCCCACCCAAGTCCTGTTTGTAGCAGGGCGGGGAAGTGGAGACAATTATTTCTCAGTAAGCAGCATTTCAAACAAGCTTCAAATGTTTGCCTGGTCCCAGCTTTTATACCATGGTGATGAATGGGAATGAGCATACCCCATAGTAAATAATATAAATATGGTATTTAAAAGGTTCATGTGTCTAAGTGCCACAGTCTGAACAGTATGAGGAAACCGGTGTCTGCTGTGGAAGGGATTTTTCGTCTATATCTATTTCTTGTAATCAAATCAAATGAATGTCCGTATTAAAAGTAAAGTGCTGGTGCTGGAACCTGGCTTGAGTCCTTCTATCATGATAAAATGTTCAGCAGTTTGTACTAGCAAGTATAGTGTTTTTTAAGTTGCATTTTGTCATTAGATGTTGTGCAGGTGAATTTGTCAATTTTTAACAAAATAATACAGGTCAACAAAGCCCATAGAGATGAGAATAGCCTTTGACAGATCCCCTCTCTGGTGGGTGTTGCAGAATTTCCACTTTCTTTGGTGAAATGTTCCACTAAATTAGTGAGGGTTACATGGTGGAGGAAATCATCAATCAGCTGTGGAACTGAGCCGGTCATGAGCTGTCACTTTCTGACTGTCCAGGACAGCACTGCAGATGCCAGACTTCGCAGTGAAAGTTGAGATACAGCCCTGTCTCCACTACAAAGCTTACAGTTCATGCCAGTAAAAAGCCCAGTGGGAATGTCCATCAGGTACATATAGCAAGGCTATGTTGGGGTTCTAGTTTATAAATTCCATCTGCAGGTGGCATAAGCACAGAGGATGAATTATCTTGATCCAACTAGTTGCAATTGTGCAGTGTAAACAAGGTTTCTAACTCCAGCAACGAGATAGTGACTGCTGTCTATTCCTCATCTCTAACATAATTGGGATTTGTTTGGGGCTAGTTTTATTTTACTGATTGCCAAATTTATTTCCACGGACTTCTATTGGTAACTGTCTTGTCAGACGAGCTTCAGAGTTTTTCTTTTTCTGGTGGAATGAAGGAAATTTATCAACAGATTTGTCAAATTTTCATGCTTTTAAATCAATCCTTTAGATTTACAATTTGTTGCTATTCTGTTTGTATCATATTATGTTACATTTTAAAATTTCTTACATGCTAATTTTTTTTTGAGCGAATGGAATAAAACTCAACGTTAGATCTTATTGAACGTGTGTTCCTGTTGACTGGTGTGTATATGTTATGTTAAATATATGAACAGATTTCCTATGGAGTTCATTATACAGTTCCAGTCACATATGCAACTTGTGCATTGTTGGAAAATTGCTGCTGATTCCCAGGTGGGAATCTGAGAAGCATGGAAACAACTTAAGAAAAAAGAACTTGTTGTACCTTTCATGTCCTTGGGACACCCTAAAGCATATCACAATCAATGAATTACTTTCAAAGTGCAGTTGTTTTTCTAACAAATGTGGCACCAAGATCCCAGAAACAGCATATGGGATAAATGTCCAGTTAATTTGTTTTGGTTGTGCTGCTTGAAGGACAAATGTTGACACCAGGAGAACTCCCCTGCCCTTTTTAAATAGTGCCATGATATCTCTTATATCCACCTGAACAGGCACCTGGCCTCAGTTTAATCTCTCATCTGAGAGACAACACCTCTGACAATGCCGACCCCTCTCAGTACTGCACTGAGTGTCAGCCTAGATTGTGCTCAAGATCTGGAATGGGGCTTGAACCCATAACCCTCTCACTGAGGTGAGATTGTTCAGAGTTAGATCATCAATTCAATAACATTTTGTGAGGAGATGTGTGCCTGTACCCAGTGCTTGCTAAGATTCTTTCTGGACTTGTTTATCTTACACTAGGAAATCCAATCTACCCCATCGGCCTGATTGATTACAGATGCTAGAGATAAAAGAAGAATGTTATAACTATCTGCATCACCTATCCCCCCTAACTTTGACCACTTCACAGTACCATTTAATTTATTTGAAGCATGATGTGAATTTTCATGTAGTTATGTACATCTTATCAATTTGGACATGTATAAGGAATGTTTTTTCTAATCTTCAGTTTAAGTGTTAGTTTCACAGTGTAAGCCTCGCTGGGTCTTACTAATTTAGTCTTAAAACTAGTTTCCTCCCTAATGCTTTGAGGTAGGAGGGAGAAAACAGCCTCTCACTAAACAGGATCGACAGCACAATTCGTCCAGCGGTGATGACTGTTGAAGCCTCAAGTGCCTTGTTTCCTGTCCCCATTATAGTTGGGTGTGGGTGGATTTTCACACATACAATGCAGCCTAGAAATTATTACATCGGTGGTTATCTTCAAATCCTAAAGCACTCAAATTGTATGTTTTGTTTCACATGCAGATATTCTAGTAGGTTTCATTTCCTGCATCCTACAGGCAATGTATTTTTTTTATTTGTTCTTGGGATGTACACAACACTAGCAAGACAGTATTTGCTGCCCTGAGGACCTCACCAGTCAATCAGTGTGGACTGGAGTCATGTAGGCCAGCCTGGGTAGGGGTGGCAGGTTGTCTTCTTTATATGGCATTAACAAACCAGTTTGCTGACAATCTGGCAGCTCTCAGTGTCACTTTTTACAAATTACCAGATTTATTGAATTCAATTTCCCAACTTGCCAGTGGGGTTGGTGGTTGTCAGGAGTTCTGGTGTGAGGCTGCAGCTATTTGGTGCATGCATGTGCAGTGAAAGCAACAGTAGTGAAACATTAGGGACAGCAGTAAGAAACTAGGTGCAGAAGAGCTCACGGACACTGGTGCATTGCAGAAGTTCACCCCATGGCCAATCCAATGGGTAAGGAAAGTTATGTGTGTCTGGGAGAAGTGGCTGGCAAACTCGAGCTAAGGAAACGATACCTGGAGGATCAAAGTCTGGGAAAAGGTGCCAGGGGTTGTGGACGGCATGGGTGAAGTCTGGGAAATGTTGCCTGGGGGGAATGCGAGTCTGATGCTATGACTGCAGAGACTAAGGCAACAAAAAGGCACATGACAGATCCATGAACACTGGTTCAGTCTCAAGTTTGGTTCCCAATCTGTGATGAATAAGCAAATCTCAGTTCAGGAAATAGAAGGAGCACTATGAGTAGCTTCTCATCTTAAGGGAAAATTAGACACTGTTCCTGCTCTCTATCCAAAGACCTGCTAGAAATGCACGTATGATTGGATGCTCAGTCTTCAAAATTTCAATTGACCCCCCAGCCTGTTGGGGAGCAAGTTCCATATATCCACTATCCTTTGTGTGAAAAATTGTTTCCTGATTTCACTTCAGCCTTCATAAAGACTGGACAAATCAAATTGGCAAAGGTAATCTGGAGGACGAGTTCATGGAATGCATTTGAGACAGTTTCCTAGAAAAAATGTCATGGAACCAACCAGGGAACAGGCTACACAGTCTTGTGTAATGAGACAGGGTTAATTAGTAATCTCATAGTAAGGGATCCTCTGGGGAAGAGTGATCATAATATGATAAAATTTCACATTGAGTTTGAGAGTGACATACATAAGTCCGAAACTAAAGTCTTAAACTTAAATAAAGCCAATTACATAGGTATGAGGGGCAAGTTGGCTACGGTAGATTGGGAATTTAAATTAAAAGGCATAACAGTAGATAAGCAATGGCAAACATTTAAATATTTCAAAATTCTCAACGAATATACATTCCATTGAGAAATAAAAATTTCACGGGAAAAGTGATCCATCCGTGGCTAACTAAAGAAGTTAAGGATAGTATTGGATTAAAAGAAGAGGCTTATATTATTGCGGAAAAAAAAGTACAGCCTGAGGATTGGGAGAGTTTTAGAAACCAGCAAAGGAGGACCAAAAAGTTGAAGAAGAAAATAGAATGAGAGTAAACCAGCAAGAAATATAAAGATAGATTGTAAGAGCTTCTACAAGTATGTAAAAAGGAAGAGAGTAGCAAATGTGGGTCCCTTAGAGGCTGAGACAGGAGAAATTATAATGGGCAATAAAGAAACGACAGAGACCTTAAGCAAATATTTTGTATCTGTCTTCACAGTAGAAGACACAAAAAGCATACCAGAAATAGTGGGGAACCAAGGGGCTAATGAGAGTGAGGAACTTAAAGTAATTAATATCAGTAAAGAAAAAGGACTAGAGAAACTAATGGAACTAAAAGTCAACAAATCCACTGGACCTGATGGCCTATATCCTAGGATTCTAAAAGAGGTGGCTGCAGAGATAGTGGATGCATTGGTTATGATCTTCCAAAATTCCCTACATTCTAGAATGGTCCCAGCGGATTGGAAGGTAGCAAATATAACCCCGCTCTTCAAGAAAGGAGGGAGAAAGAAAGCAGGAAACTACAGGCCAGGAGCCTGAGATCAGTTGTCAGGAAAATGCTGGAATCCATTATTAAGGAAGTGGTAACAGGAAATTTAGAAAATTATACAGTGATTAGACAGAGTCAACATGGTTTTATGAAAGGGAAATAGTGTTTGACAAATTTATTAGAGTTAGAATCATAGAAAGGTTACAGCATGGAAGGAGGCCATTCGGCCTGTCAAGTCCGTGCTGGCTCTCTGCAAGAGCAATCCAGCTAATCCCACTCCCCGCCCTATCCCCGTAGCCCTGCAATTTTTTTTTTCCCTTCAAGTGCTTGTCCAATTCCCTTTTGAAGGCCATGATTGAATCTGCCTCCACCACCCCCTCAGGCAGTGCATTCCAGATCCTAACCACTCGCTACGTAAAAAGTTTTTCCTCATGTCGCCTTTGGTTCTTTTGCCAATCACCTTAAATCGATGTTCTCTGTTTCTTTACCCCTTCGCCATTGGGAACAGTTTCTCTCTATCTATTCTATCTGGACCCTTCATGATTTTGAATCCCTCTATCAAATCTCCTCTCAACCTTCTCAACTCTAAGGAGAACAACCCCAGCTTCTCCAGTCTATCCACATAACTGAAGTCCCTCATCCCTGGTACCATTCTAGTAAATCTCTTCTGCGCCCTCTCTAAGGCCTTGACATCCTTCTGAAAGTGCGCAGAACTGGACACAAGTTGTGGCCGAACCAGTGTTTTATAAAGGTGGTTCATAATATCCTTGCTTTTGTACTCTGTGCCTCTATTTATAAAGCCCAGGATCCTATATGATTTTTAACCGCTTTCTCAACCTGCCCTGCCACCTTCAAAGATTTGTGCACATATACCCCCAGATTTCTCTGTTCCTGCACCCCCGTTAGAATTGTACCCTTTAGTTTATAGTGCCTCTCCTGGTTGTTCTTACTTTTCTGCGTTAAATTTCATCTGCCACGTGTCCGCCTATTCCACCAGCCTGTCTATGTCCCCCTGAAGTCTATCACTATCCTCCTCATTGTTCACTACACTTCCAAGCTTTGTGGCATCTGCAAATTTTGAAATTGTGCCCTGTACACCCAAAACCAAGTCATTAATATATATCAGGAAAAGCAGTGGTCCCAGCACTGACCCCTGGGGACCACCACTGTACACCTTCCTCCAGTCTGAAAAACAACCATTCACCACTACTCTCTGTTTACTGTCACTTAGCCAATTTCATATCCATGCTGCCACTGCCCCTTTTATTCCATGGGCTTTAACTTTGATGATAAGCCTATTATGTGGCACTTTATCAAATGCCTATTAGAAGTCCATATACACCACATCAACCGCAATACCCTCATCGACCCTCTCTGTTACCTCATCCAAAAAAAAACTCAATCGATTTTAAATGTGATTTGCCTTTAACAAATCCGTGCTAGCTTTCCTTAATTAATCCATACTTGTCCAAGTGACAAGTAACTTTGTCCCGGATTATCGTTTCTAAAAGTTTCCCCACCACTGAGGTTAAACTGACTGGCCTGCAATTGCTGGGGTTATCCTTACACCCTTTTTTGAATAATGATGTAACATTTGCAGTTCTCCTGTCCTCAGGCACCATCACCTTATCCACAGATGATTGCAAAATTATGGCCAGTACCTCTGCAATTTCCACCCTTACTTCCCTCAGCAACCGAGGATGCATCCCATACGGACCGGGTGACTTATCTACTTTAAGTACAGCTAGCCTATCTAATGCATCCTCTTTATCAATTTTTAGCCCATCCCATATCTCAACTAATTCTTCTTTTACTGTGACTCTGACAGGAAACAGAGAGTAGGAATAAACGGGTCTTTTTCTGGGTGGCAGGCAGTGACCAGTGGGGTACCGCAGGGATCAGTGCTTGGGCCCCAGCTATTCACAATATATATCAATGATTTGGATGAGGGAACTAGATGTAACATTTCCAAGTTTGCAGACGACACAAAGCTGGGGTGGAATGTGAGCTGTGAGGAGGATGCAAAGAGGCTCCAATGTGATTTAGACAAGTTAGGTGAGTGGGCAAGAACATGGCAGATGCAGTATAACATGGATGAATGTGAGGTTATCCACTTTGGTTGTAAAAACAGAAAGGCAGATTATTATCTGAATGGTGATTGGGAAAAGGGGAGGTGCAACGAGACCTGGGTGTCCTTGTACACCAGTCGCTGAAAGTGAACATTCAGGTGCAGCAAGCAGTTAGGAAGGCGAATGGTATGTTGGCCTTCATTACAAGAGGCTTTGAGTACAGGAGCAGGGATGTCTTACTGCAGTTAAACAGGGCCTTGGTGAGACCACATCTGGAGTATTGTGTGCAGTTTTGGTCTCCTTATCTGAGGAAGGATGTCCTTGCCATGGAGAGAGTGCAACGAAGGTTTACCAGACTGATTCCTGGGATGGCAGGACTGACGTATGAGAAGAGATTGGGTCGACTAGGCCTATATTCACCAGAGTTTAGAAGAATGAGAGGTGATCTCATCAAAACATATAAAATTCTAACAGGACTAGACAGACTAGATGTAGGGAGGATGTTCCCAATGGCTGGGGAGTCCAGAACCAGGGGTCACAGTCTCAGGATACGGGGTATGCCATTTAGAACCGAGATGAGGAGAAATTTCTTCACTCAGAGGGTGGTGAACCTGTGGAATTCTCTACCACAGAAGGCAGTGGAGGCCAAGTCATTAGATGTATCCAAGAAGGAGATAGATATATTTCTTAATGCTAAAGGGATCAAGGGATATGGGGAAAAAGCGGGAACAGGATACTGAGTTAGACGATCAGCCATGATCATTTTGAATGGCGGAACAGGGCCGAATGGCCTACTCTTGCTCCTATTTTCTGTGTTTCTATCTTCCTTGGTAAAGACAGATGCAAGTTTTTTGAGGATTTAACTAGCAGGGTAGGTAAAGGGGAACCAGTGGGTGTAGTATATTTGGATTTTCAAAAGGCATTCGATAAGGTGCCACACGAAAGATTGTTACACAAGGTAAGGGCTCATGGGGTTGGGGGTAATATATTAGCATGGATAAAGGATTGGTGAATGGACAGAAAACAGAGAATAGCAATAAATGGGTCATTTTCAGGTTGGCAGGCTGTAACTAGTGGGGTGCCACAAGGATCAGTGCTGGGGCCTCAGCTATTTACAATCTATATTAATGACTTAGATGAAGGGACCGAGTGTAATGTATCCAAGTTTGCTGACAATACAAAGCTAGATGGGAAAGTAAGCAGTGAGGAGAGCACAAAGGGGGAAAAATTCGATAGGGGCCGTTTTTGGATGCGGGTAGCACAATGGGCTAGTACCCCCGTGCCCAATGGCCCCAGCGCAGGCAGGACACAAGTTTGGACCCACCAGAGCACTCACCTGCAATCTACGTTCCTTTCCAGGCCTTGCACATGGAATTAATGCAATTCGCACTTTCCACCACCAGAGGCAGCTCAAAGGGAGGACGTTTCTTCGAAACCTCTTAAAGGTAGCTGGTACCTGTTACTTGCTGAAAATAACACGTCTGAACGCGTCTATCTGCACGGAGTCGGAACAGAGATCAGACATTGCACAGGTAAAACACAGATGCAGGTCACAGCCCTATGTTTAAACACTGATGAGTTATGTTAAAACATTGAATAAAGGTTGCGCACTACTAAATCCCACATCCTCAAACGTGCACGCCAAACCTCACCAATCTGCCGATCTGAGTTTGTACCAGGCCTGCGAGAGTGCGTGCACCAAGGTTCTCTGCTGATGCACTGGAGGCCTTGATGCAAGAGGTGGACAGAAGGAGAGACATCTTATATCCCCGGGGGGGGGGGAGGGTGGAGGCAAGAGGCCCTCCAGACATATGCTCAAAAGGCAGCGGGAACGAAGTCAATGTCAGGCGCACAGCGTTATGAACATGGATACAGTGCAGGAAGAAGTTCAATGCTTTGACATGAGTGGTCAAAGTGAGTGAGGTCAACTGTCAAGTGGTGCCTCCTACCAACTGCACCACGCACTACACCCCCATCACCCACATACCAACAAACTCTTTCCATCAGTACTCAACTCTTCCAATCAGATGCTTCCTCTCACCCTTACACATTACCACTGTTTCAAGTCGCCCACCCACAACTCACAGGCCACATATACTGGCAGCTATTCAACCATGACGGGCACATCACCTAGACACAAGTCCCACTTTCTTGCAGGAGAAGGTGGCACATATCAAGAGGCAGCAAGTGGCAGTGGCATTTAGCCCCTCGAGCCTGTTCCACCATTCAGTGAGATCATGGTGGACCTGTGGCCTAACTCCATATGCCCGTCTTAGCCCCATATCCCTTAATATCCTGGGTTCACAGAAATCTATCAATCTCAGATTTAACATTCACAATTGAGCTAGCATTAACTGCTGACTGCAGACGAGCATTCCAAATGTCTCTCACCCTTTGCATGTAAAAGCATTTCCTAACTTCACTCCTGCACATCCTGGCTCTAAATGTTAGGCTATGTCCCCGCGTCCTAGTATTGAAGTCTAGGAAACTTCCAAAAACAGTTACAAATGTCTCGGCAGCCAGAAGCAATGATCCAGCCACTAACCTGTAAATCCTGCCTGGTCCCTTTAAATAGCGCTGGTGGGGGGGTCCTCCAGGCACTCTAAGACACGTTCAGATGGTCGGGGTTAAGACTGTGTGTTGAGTTGAGCGTTAGATACCATTTTGGAACTTATCACTTTAAATCAGCGTTGCACACTGATTGAAGCCATTTTCTCCCTACTTTACATGATTCCAGCATTCGTTATCTGTGCCTGCACTAACTCCTATACCAAGATGGCGTCTGGTACATGCCACGCAGGAAATATGTGCACATCCAAGACGCCATCTTGGATGTCGGAGAGGCCATGTAGCACCAAAACAACGGACGCTACACGGCCCAAAGAGTCTGCAAAGAGATATAGACAGGTTAAGTGAGTGGGCAAGAAGCTGGCAAATGGAGTATAATGTGGGGGAAATGAGAGGTTATTCGCTTTGGTAGGAAGAATAGAAAAACAGAATATTTTTTAAATGGTGAGAAACTATTAAATGTTGGTGTTCAGAGAGACTTGGGTGACCTCGTACAAGAAATACAGAAAGTTAGCAAGCGGGTACAGCAAACAATTAGGAAGGCAAATGGCATGTTGGCCTTTATTGCAAAGGGGTTGGAATACAAGAGTAAGGAAGTTTTACTACAATTGTACAAGGCTTTGGTGTGACCACACCTGGAGTATCGCGTATAGTTTTGGTCTCCTTATCTAAGGAAGGATATACTTGCCTTAGAGGTGGTGCAATGAACGTGCACTAGATTGATTCCTGGGATGAGAGGGTTGTCCTACGAGGAGGTATTAAGTAGAATGGGCCTATACTCTCTGGAGTTTAGAAGAATGAGAGGTGATCACATAAAAGATTCTGAGGGGGCTTTACAGGGTAGATGCTGAGAGATTGTTTCCTCTGGCTGGAGAGTCTAGAACCAGGGGGCCTAATCGCAGGATAAGGGGTCGGCCATTTAAGACTGAGATGAGAAGGAATTTCTTCACTCAGAGGGTTGTGAATCTTTGTAATTCTCTACCCCAGAGGGCTGTGGATGCTGAGTCGTTAAATATATTCAAGGCTGAGATTGATAGATTTTTGGACTCTAGGGGAATCAAGGGATATGGGGATCGAAAATCAGCCATGATCTTATTGAATGGCGGAGCAGGCTCGAGGGGCCCGATGGCCTACTCCTGCTCCTATTTATTATGTTCTTATATACTCCCATATGACCTAACTCTGATTTTAAGATTATGCCCTTTTATTCTGGATTCCTCCACCAGAGGAAATAGTTTCTCAGTATCAAATCTCTTCATCCTTTTAATACCTCAATTAGATCACCGTTAACCTTCTAAACTCAAGAGATTATAAGCCAAGTGTATGCAACCTGTCCTCATAATTTAACCTTTTAAGCCCCAGTATCATTCTGGTGAATCCACAATGTACCCCTTTCAAGGCCAATATATCTTTCCTAAGGTGCGGTGCCCAAAACTGATACAGTACTCCAGGTGAGGTCTGACCAAAGCCCTGCACCACTGAGGCATCACTTCCTCACTTTTGTATTCCAGTCCCCTTGAGATAAAGGCTAACATTCCATTAGCCTTTTTGATTACTTTTTCTATAGACTGGGCAAACCAAATTGGCAGAAGTAGTTTGTTGGATGAGTTTATGGAATACATTTGAGACAGTTTTCTGGAACAATATGTCGAGGAACCAACTAGGGAACAGGCTATTTTAGATCTAGTATTGTGTAAAGAGAGACAGGGTTAATTACTACTCTTATAGTTATATTCCAACCCCTTGCAACAAAGGCTAACTCTGGGGCAGAGCGATCATAATATGATAGAATTTCATATTGAGTTTGAGAGTGATGTTGTTAAGTCGGAAACTAGGGTCTTAAATTTAAACAAAGCCAATTAGGTATGAGGGGTGAGTAGGCTAAGGTAGATTGGGAAATTAGATTAAAAGATACGACTGTAGATGAACAATGGCGAACATTTAAAGAAATAATTCATAATTCTCAACAAATGTACATGCCCTTGAGGAATAAAAACTCCACGGAAAAAGTGATCCAACTGTAACTAACTAAAAAAGTTAAGGATAGTATTAGATTAAAAGAAGATGCTTATAATGTTGCATGGGAGGGTTTTAGAAATCAGCAAAGGATGACCAAGAATTGAAAAGAGGGAGAAAATTGAATATGAGAGTAAACTAGCAAGAAATAGAAAACAGATTGTAAGAGCTTCTACAAGTATGTAAAAAGGAAGAGATTAACGAAAGTAAATCTTGGTCCCTTAGAGGCTGAGACAGGAAATTATAATGGGGAATAAGGAAATGGCAGAGACATTAAACAAATATTTTGCATTGGTCTTCACAGTGGAAGACACAAAAAAGTACCAGAAATAGTGGGGAACCAAGGGACTAATGACAATGAGGAATTTAAAGTAATTAATATTAGTAAAGAAAAAATACTGGAGAAATTAAAGGGACTAAAAGCCGACAAATCCCCTGGACCTGATGACCTACATCTTTTAAAAGAGGTGGCTGCAGAGATAGTGGATGCATTGGTTTTAATCTTCCAGAATTCCCTAGATTCTAGAACAGCCCCC
The DNA here is from genome assembly GCF_035084215.1 of Heptranchias perlo. Classification (NCBI taxonomy): domain Eukaryota; kingdom Metazoa; phylum Chordata; class Chondrichthyes; order Hexanchiformes; family Hexanchidae; genus Heptranchias; species Heptranchias perlo. Next base: position 135,934,309 of record NC_090329.1, read on the forward strand.
GTGGATTGGAAGGTAGCAAATGTAACCCCGCTATTCAAGAAAGGAGGGAGAGAGAAAACAGGGAACTACAGGCCAGTTAGCCTGACATCAATAGTAGGGAAAATGCTAGAATCCATTATTAAGGACGTAGTAACAGGGCACTTAGAACATCATAATATGATTAGGCAGAGTCATCACGGTTTTATGAAAGGGAAATCATGTTTGACAAATCTATTAGAGTTTTTTGAGGGTATGACTAGCAGGGTAGATGAAGGGGAACCAGTGGATGTAGCATATTTGGATTTTCAAAAGGCATTCGATAAGGTGCCACATAAGAGGTTTTTACACAAGATTAGGGCTCATGGGAGTGGGGGTAATATATTAGCATGGATTGAGGATTGGTTAACAGACAGAAAACAGAGAGTAGGAATAAAAGCTTGGCGGGTTGTAACTAGTGGGGTGCCGCAAGGATCAGTGCTTGGGTCTCAGCTATTTACAATCGATATTAATAACTTGGATGAAGGGACTTTTTTTAAAATTCGTTCATGGGATGTGGGCGTCGCTGGCAAGGGCGGCATTTATTGCCCATTCCTAATTGCCCTTGAGGAGGTGGTGGTGAGCCGCTTTCTTGAACCGCTGCAGTCCGTGTGGTGAAGGTTCTCCCACAGTGCTGTTAGGAAGGGAGTTCCAGGATTTTGACCCTGTGACGATGAAGGAACGGCGATGTATTTCCAAGTCGGGATGGTGTGTGACTTGGAGGAGAACATGCAGGTGGTGTTGTTCCCATGTGCCTGCTGCTGTTGTCCTTCTAGGTGGTAGAGGTCATGGGTTTGGGAGGTGCTGTCGAAGAAGCCTTGGCGAGTTGCTGCAGTGCATCCTGTGGATGGTACACACTGCAGCCACTGTACGCCGGTGGTGAAGGGAGTGAATGTTTAGGGTGGTGGATGGGGTGCCAATCAAGCGGACTGCTTTGTCCTGGATGGTGTCGAGCTTCTTGAGTGTTGTTGGAGCTGCACTCATCCAGGCAAGTGGAGAGTATTCCATCACACTCCTGACTTGTGCCTTGTAGATGGTGGAAAGGCTTTGGAGAGTCAGGAGATGAGTCACTCGCCACAGAATACCCAGCCTCTGACCTGCTCTTGTAGCCAGAATATTTATATATTTTTTTATTTTTTATTTATTCGTTCACAGGATGTGGGCATCGCTGGCGAGGCCGGCATTTATTGCCCATCCCTAATTGCCCTTGAGAAGGTGGTGGTGAGCCGCCTTCTTGAACCGCTGCAGTCCGTGTGGTGACGGTTCTCCCACAGTGCTGTTAGGAAGGGAGTTCAAGGATTTTGACCCAGCGACAATGAAGGAACGGCGATATATTTCCAAGTCGGGATGGTGTGTGACTTGGAGGGGAACGTGCAGGTGGTGTTGTTCCCATGCGCCTGCTGCTCTTGTCCTTCTGGGTGGTAGAGGTCGCGGGTTTGGGAGGTGCTGTCGAAGAAGCCTTGGCGAGTTGCTGCAGTGCATCCTGTGGTTGGTACACACTGCAGCCACAGTGCGCCGGTGGTGAAGGGAGTGAATGTTTAGGGTGGTGGATGGGGTGCCAATCAAGTGGGCTGCTTTATCTTGGATGGTGTCGAGCTTCTTGAGTGTTGTTGGAGCTGCACTCATCCAGGCAAGTGGAGAGTATTCCATCACACTCCTGACTTGTGCCTTGTAGATGGTGGAAAGGCTTTGGGGAGTCAGGAGGTGAGTCACTCGCCGCAGAATACCCAGCCTCTGACCTGCTCTCGTAGCCACAGTATTTATATGGCTGGTCCAGTTAAGTTTCTGGTCAATGTTGACCCCCAGGATGTTGATGGTGGGGGATTCGGCGATGGTAATGCCATTGAATGTCAAGGGGAGGTAGTTAGACTCTCTCTTGTTGGAGATGGTCATTACCTGGCACTTGCCTGACGCGAATGTTACTTGCCACTTATCAGCTCAAGCCTGGATGTTGTCCAGGTCTTGCTGCATGCGGGCTCGGACTGCTTCATTATTTGAGGGGTTGAGAATGGAACTGAACACTGCAATCATCAGCGAACATCCCCATTTTGACCTTATGATGGAGGGAAGGTCATTGATGAAGCAGCTGAAGATGGTTGGGCCTAGGACACTGCCCTGAGGAACTACTGCCACAATGTCCAGGGGCTGAGATGATTGGCCTCCAACAACCACTACCATCTTCCTTTGTGCTAGGTATGACTCCAGCCACTGAGAGTTTTCCCCCTGATTCCCATTGACTTCAATTTTACTCGGGCTCCTTGGTGCCACACTCAGTCAAATACTGCCTTGATGTCAAGGGCAGTCACTCTCACCTCACCTCTGGAATTCAGCTCTTTTGTCCATGTTTGGACCAAGGCTGAAATGAGGTCTGGAGCCGAGTGGTCCTGGCGGAACCCAAACTGAGCATCGGTGAGCAGGTTATTGGTGAATAAGTGCCGCTTGATAGCACTGTCGACGACACCTTCCATCACTTGGCTGATGATTGAGAGTAGACTGATGGGGCAGTAATTGGCCGGATTGGATTTGTCCTGCTTTTTGTGGACAGGACATACCTGGGCAATTTTCCACATTGTCGGGTAGATGCCAGTGTTGTAGCTGTACTGGAACAGCTTGGCTGGAGGCACAGCTAGTTCTGGACTGAGTGTAATGTATCCACGTTTGCTGATGATACAAAGCTAGGTGGGAAAGTAAGCTGTGAGGATGATGCAAAGAGATATAGACAGATTAAGTGGGTGGGCGAGAAGGTGACAGATGGAGTATAACTTGGGGAAATGTGAAATTATCCACTTTGTCGGAAGAATAGAAAAGCAGAATATTTTTCAAAAGGTGAGAGACTAAGATGTTATTCAGAGGGATTTGAGTGTCCTTGTACGTTAAACACAGAAAGTTAACATGTTGGTACAGCAAGCAATTAGGGAGGCAAATAATATGTTAGCCTTTATTGCAAGGGGGTTGGAGTATAATAGTAAAAAGACCTTGCTGCGATTATGTAGGACTCTGGTGAGACCACACCTGGAGTACTGTGTACAGTTTTGGTCTCCTTATCTAAGGCAGGCTTTACTTGCCTTCGAAGAGGTGCAACGAAGGTTCGCTAGATTAATTCCTGGGATGAGAGAGTTTTCCTGTAAGGAGAGATCGAGTAGAATGGGCCTATACTCTCTGGGCTTTAGAAGAATGAGAGGTGATCTCATTGAAACATATACAATTCTTAGAGGGCTTGACATGGTAGATGCTGAGAGTCTGTTTCCCTGGGGTGGAGATTCTAGAACAAGAGGACATAGTCTCAAGATAAGAGGTCGGCCATTTAGGACCGAGATGAGGAAAAATTGCGTCACTCAGAGGGTTGTGAATCTTTGGAATTCTCTACCCCAGAGTGCTATGGATGCACAGTCGTTGAATATATTCAAGACTGAGATCAATAGATTTTTGGACACTAAGGGAATCAAGAAATATTGGGATAGGGCAGGAAAATGGAGTTGCGGTCGAAGATCGGCCATGACTTTACTGAATGGCGGAGCAGGCTCGAGGGGCCGTATGGCCTACTCCTGCTCCTATTTCTTATGTACCTGTGCACTAGCTTTTAGTGATTTCTGAACATGGACTCTTAAATCCCTTTACTCCTTTACAGCTCCTAGTCCCTCACAATTAAGAAAATATCCCAATTTCTTGGATCCAAAGTGGATGATCTCACACTTCCCCACATTATCATAGTTTTGCCCATTCACTCAGTCTGTCTATCTTCCTTTGTAAATTCCTGCTCATATTCACACAACTTATTGTGCCTCCTAACTAAGTGTCAACTGTAAACTTAAATGTCCAACGCTCTATTCCTTCATCCAAGTCCATAGTATTATAAGGTTTAGAATAGCTATGGAAAAGGACATGGGCCACTCTAAAGTAAAAATACTCAATTGGAGGAGGACCAATTTCAGTGGCATGAGAACAGATCTGGCCCGGGCAAATATGAATTAAAGATTGGCAGGCAAATCTGTAATTGAACAGTGGGCGGCCTTTAAAGAGAACATGTTTTGGATACAATCTAGGCACATTCCCACGAGGCAGAAAGGTAGGGCAACTGAAGCCAGAGTTCCCTGGATGACAAAAGAGATAGAGAGTAAGATGAAATGGAAGAAAGGGGCTTATGACACATGTCAGGTTGATAATACAAGTGAGAACCAGGCAGAATATAGAAAGTTCAGAGGGGAAGTGAAAAAGGAAATAAGAGGGGCAAAGAGAGAGTATGAGAATAGACTGGCGGCCAACATAAAAGGGAATCAAATGTCTTCTGCAGGCATGTAAACAGTAAACGGGTAGTAAGAGGAGGGGTGGGGCCGATTAGGGACCATAAAGGAGATCTTCTCATGGAGGCAGAGGGGATGGCTGAGGTACTAAATGAGTACTTTGCATCTGTCTTTACCAAGGAAGAAGATGCTGCCAGAGTCTCAGTAAAGGAAGATATAGTTGAGATACTGGATGGGCTAAAAATTGATAAAGAAGAGGTACCGGAAAGGCTAGCAGTACTTAAAGTAGATAAGTCACCCGGTGGGGATGGGACGCATCCTAGATTGCTGAGGGAAGTAAGGGTGGAAATTGCGGAGATACTGGCCATAATCTTCCAAACATCCTTAGATATGGGGGGTGGTGCCAGAGGACTGGAGAATTGCAAATGTTACACCCTTGTTCAAATGGGTGTAAGGGTAAACCGAGCAAATATAGGCCAGTCAGTTTAACCTTGGTGGTGGGGAAACTTTTAGAAACGATAATCCAGGACAGAATTAACAGTCACTTGGACAATTGTGGATTGATTAGGAAAAGCCAGCACGGATTTGTTAAAGGCAAATTGTGTTTAACTAACCTGATAGAGTTTTTTGATGAGGTACAGAGAGGGTAGATGAGGGCAATGCATTTGATGTGGTGTATATGGACTTTCAAAAGGCATTTGATAAAGTGCCGCATGGTAGGCTAATCGTCAAGATTGCGGCCCATGGAATAAAGGGAGCAGTAGCAACAGGGATACAGAAATGGCTAAGGGACAGGAAACAGAGAGTAATGGTGAACGGTTGTTTTTCAGACTGGAGGGAGGTATACAGTGATGTTCCCCAGGGGTTGGTCCTGGGACCACTGCTTTTCTTGAAATATATTAATGATTTGGACTTGGGTGTACAGGGCTCAATTTCAAAATCTGCAGATGATACAAAACTTGGAAGTGTAGTGAACAATGAGGAGGCTAGTGATGGACTTCAAGAGGATATAGACAGGCAGGTGGCATGGGCAGATATGTGGCAGATGAAATTTAACCCAGAAAAATGCGAAGTGATACATTTTGGTAGGAAGAATGAGGAGAGGCAATATAAACTAGAGGATACAATTCTAAAAGGGGTACAGCAACAGAGGGATCTGGAGGTATATGTGCACAAATCGTTGAAGGAGGCAGGGCAGGTTGAGAAAACGGTTAAAAAAGCATACAGTGCAAAAGTATGGAAGTCATGATGAACCTTTATAAAACACTGGTTCGGCTACAACTGGAATATTATGTCCAGTTCTGGGCACTGCAGTTTAGGAAGGATGTGAAGGCCTTAGAGAGGGTGCAGAAGAGGTTTACTAGAATGATTCCAGGGATGAGGGGCTTTAGTTACATGGATAGACTGGAGCAGCTGGGGTTGTTCTCCTTGGAACAGAGACGGTTGCGAGGAGATTTGATAGAGGTATTCAAAATCATGAAGGGTCTAGACAGAGTAGATAGAGAGAAACTGTTCCCATTGGCGGAAGGGTCAAGAACCAGAGGGCATAGATTTAAGATGATTGGCAAAAGGACCAAAGGTGATGTGAGGAATAACTTTTTTACACAGCGAGTGGTTAGGATCTGGAATGCACTGCCTGAGGGGGTGGTGGAGGCAGATTCAATCGTGGCCTTCAAAAGGGAACTAGATAAGTTCTTGAAAGTAAAAAGTTTGCAGGGCTGTGGGGATAGGGCGGGGAAGTAGGGTTAGCCAGATTGCTCTTGCATAGAGCCGGCGCGGACTCGATGGGCTGAGTGGCCTCCCGTGCTGTAGCTTTTCTATGATTCTAACTCATCAATTCACATGGTGAAAAGCTGAGGTCCCAGTGCAGATCCATGGGGGCACATCCTGTCAATGAGAGAACAAACCCTTTATTCCTACTTTGTCTTTTACCTCCCAACCAATTACCGACCCATGTCACAAGGTTACCTCCAATTCCATGTGGTCTCATTTTTGTTAATCGCTTAGTGTTAATAGTCTCTGATAGATTCCAGTAACTTCCCCACAATTGATGTTAAACTGACAGATCTGCAGTAACCTGGTTTCTCTCTCCCTTAGATAAAGGAGTGACATTTGCAATTTTCCAATCCAAAGGCACAATTCCTTAAACTAGAGAGCTTTGGAAAATGATGACTAATGCATCTGCAATTTTCTCTTTTAATTTCTTTTAAAACCATCAGGTCCTGGAGATTTGTCTACCTTAAGTCCCATTATTTTCTCCATTACCATTTTTTAAACTTGTATTAAAAAATTCCTCCCCTCGAGTTATTTTTACGTTTCCTTGTACCGCTGGTATTTTGTTCTTTTCCTCCTCTGTGAAAATGGATACAAAGTTCTCATTTAACAAGTCTGCCATTTCTTTATTATCCATCATGGTCTCATCTGCATCTGTCTTTAATATGCCCACATTACCCTTTACCACTCTGTCTCAATATATTTATAAAAACATTTGCTGTTAGCTTTGATCCCCATCTAAGTTGTTTTCATAGTTCCTTTTGCACCTCTTATTATTTTCTTTGTATCTATTTGTTGATTTATAGCTCTCCCACTTTACTGGATTTCCACTTTTCCTTGCATTTGTGCAAACCTTTTCTATAGCTGGATAGTGATTTACCTCATCTGTTGACCATGGTTGCTTAACTACACAAACGGAGCCTTTGCCTTTTAGGGCTATGTTCTAGTTTTGTATCGTAGCAAATACTTCTTTGACTACTTCCTAGTGTTTGTCTGTAGGTTTACCCATTGACAGTTCAGCCTAGTTTACTGTGGTTTATTCATTTCTCATCCCTTCGAAGTTTGCCTTATTTAAATTTAAAACCTTGTAAGATACATCCTTACAGTTACCTAATGGGACAGTTACCTATCACTAAATCTAGTATGGCCTGTTCCCCTGTTCATTCTGAAACATGTTCTAAAAATCTTCTAAAAATTCATTGCCTTTACTATTTAAGTGGTTCTGCTTCACCCAGTCTATGCAAAAATAAAATCTCCCATTATAACCATTTTGTTTTTGTTACCTGTTTCTCTGATCTCCGTAGTTCTACATACCCTGACTACATCACGACTATCACACACACATAGCTGCTTGATTGAGGTGCTGGAGGCCAGCAGTGAAACGGATCTTAGCATGAGTCAGCACCTTCATGAATTGGGAGCAAACTGGAAAGGGGTCTCTCTGTCTGTCTCCTCCCTCTCTCGGGGTCTCTCCTGCTCCATCTGTTTCCCCCCCCCCTCAGGGTCCCTCCCTCTGCCTCCCCCCTCTCTCGGGGTTTCTGTCTTTCTCTGTCTTTCCATCTCTCAGGGTCTGTCTGTCTTTGTCTCACTCTGTCCCTTCTATTGGGGTCTCTGTCTCCCTCTGCCCCTTCTCTTGGTGTCTCTGTCTCCCCCTTTCTTGGAGTCTCTGTCTCTCCCTCTGCCCCCTCTCTCGGGGTCTCTGTCTGTCTCTCCCTCTGTCTCTGTCTCCCCCTCTCTTGGGTTCTCAGTCTCTGTCTCCCCCTTTCTTGGAGTCTCTGTCTCTCCCTCTGCCCCCTCTCTCGGGGTCTCTGTCTGTCTCTCCCTCTGTCTCTGTCTCCCCCTCTCTTGGGTTCTCAGTCTCTGTCTCCCCCCGATCTTGGGGTCTCTGTCTCTCCCTCTTCCTCTCAGGGTCTCTGTCCCCCCCCCTCTCTTGGGGTCTCTGTCTCTCTTCCCCCCCCCCCCACCCTTGGGGTCTCTGTCTCTCTCCCCCCCTCTCTCGGGGGGGGGATTTACTGTTATTTTTTATTTGTTCATGGGATGTGGGTGTCGCTGGCAAGGCCAGCATTTATTGCCCATCCCTAATTGCCCTTGAGAAGGTGGTGGTGAGCCGCCGCCTTGAACCTCTGCAGTCTGTGTGGTGAAGGTTCTCCCACAGTGCTGTTAGGAAGGGAGTTCGAGGATTTTGACCCAGCGATGTGAAGGAACGGCGATATATTTCCAAGTCGGGATGGTGTGTGACTTGGAGGGGAACGTGCAGGTGGTGTTGTTCCCATGTGCCTGCTGCTGTTGTCCTTCTAGGTGGTAGAGGTCATGGGTTTGGGAGGTGCTGTCGTAGAAGCCTTGGCGAGTTGCTGCAGTGCATCCTGTGGATGGTGCACACTGCAGCCACTGTGCGCCGGTGGTGAAGGGAGTGAATGTTTAGGGTGGTGGATGGGGTCCAATCAAGCGGGCTGCTTTGTCCTGGATGGTGTCGAGCTTCTTGAGTGTTGTTGGAGCTGCACTCATACAGGTAAGTGGAGAGTATTCCATCACACTCCTGACTTGCGCCTTGTAGATGGTGGAAAGGCTTTGGGGAGTCAGGAGGTGAGTCACTCATCGCAGAATACCCAGCCTCTGACCTGCTCTCGTAGCCACAGTATTTATATGGGTGGTCCAGTTAAGTTTCTGGTCAATGGTGACCCCCAGGATGTTGATGGTGGGGGATTCGGCGATGGTAATGCCGTTGAATGTCAAGGGGAGGTGGTTAGACACTCTCTTGTTGGAGATGGTCATGTTACTTGCCACTTGTGAGCCCAAGCCTGGATGTTGTCCAGGTCTTGCTGCATGTGGGCTTGGACTGCTTCATTATCTGAGGAGTTGCGAATGGAACTGAACACTGTGCAATCATCAGCGAACATCCCCATTTCTGACCTTATGATGGAGGGAAGGTCATTGATGAAGCAGCTGAAGATGGTTGGGCCTAGGACACTGCCCTGAGGAACTCCTGCAGCAATGTCCTGGGGCTGAGATGATTGGCCTCCAACAACCACTACCATCTTCCTTTGTGCTAGGTATGACTCCAGCCACTGGAGAGTTTTCCCCGATTCCCATTGATTTCAGTTTTACCAGGGCTCCTTGGTGCCACACTTGGTCAAATGCTGCCTTGATGTCAAGGGCAGTCACTTTCACCTCACCTCTGGAATTCAGCTTTTTTGTCCATGTTTGGACCAAGGCTGTAATGAGGTCTGGATCCGAGTGGTCCTGGCGGAACCCAAACTGAGCATCGGTGAGCAGGTTATTGGTGAGTAAGTGCTGCTTGATAGCACTATCGACGACACCTTCCATCACTTTGCTGATGATTGAGAGTAGACTGATGGGGCAGTAATTGGCCGGATTGGATTTGTCCTGCTTTTTGTGGACAGGACATACCTGGGCAATTTTCCACATTGTCGGGTAGATGCCAGTGTTGTAGCTGTACTGGAACAGCTTGGCTAGAGGCGCAGCTCGTTCGGGAGTACAATCCTTCAGCACTACAGCCGGGATGTTGTCGGGGCCCATAGCCTTTACTGTATCCAGTGCACTCAGCCTTTTCTTGATATCATGTGGAGTGAATCGAATTGGCTGAAGACTGGCTTCTGTGATGGTGGGGATATCGGGAGGAGGCTGAGATGGATCATCCACTCGGCACTTCTGGCTGAAGATGGTTGCAAATGCTTCAGCCTTGTCTTTTGCACTCACGTGCTGGACTCCGCCATCGTTGAGGATGGGGATGTTTACAGAGCCTCCACCTCCCGTTAGTTGTTTAATTGTCTCCCTCTCTTGGGGTCTCCATCTGTCTCTATCTTAACCTCTGTCTCTCCCTCTGCCCCCCTCTCTCAGGGTTTCTGTCAATTTCAGTCTCTTCTTCTGTCTCTCCCCCTCTCTCGGGGTCTTTGTCTGTCTGTCTCTCCCTCTCTCTCGGGGTCTCTGTGTGTCTCTGTCTCCTACCTCTCGCAGGGTCTCCGTCTCTCTCCCTCTCTCTCGGGGACTCCGTCTGTCTGTCTCCCCCCTCTTTCTCTGTCTCTGTCTGTCTCTCTCTGTTTGTCTCTCTCTCTCTTGTGCTCCATTCCCCAGGGTGGGTCATTTATGAGACTAGCCCTAAATCAAATAGTCCAAGTACTGCTGTTATTTGAGAATTGTTGATTTGTCTCTATTCAAATAAACATTTCCTTTCAGATTCAGCTCCCATGTGCTGTTGTGATCCAGCTTTGTCCTCTGAGGAGTTTCTTCCTGTCTGCCCTATGCTGAAAGCTGTGCTATGTCTCTGTACCCACTAGAGGGCAGCTCCGTATCAATCCTCTGAGCTCTCCTTGCCCATCCTGCATATACCACCACCCCCACGTGTCCCCATAGCCACCCTGCATGTACCACCACCCCCATGTGTCCCCATAGCCACCCTGCATATACCACCACCCCCATGTGTCCCCATTACCACCCTGCATATACCACCACCCCCATGTGTCCCCATTACCACCCTGCATATACCACCACCCCCATGTGTCCCCATAGCCACCCTGCATGTACCACCACCCCCATGTGTCCCCATAGCCACCCTGCATATACCACCACCCCCATGTGTCCCCATAGACACCCTGCATATACCACCACCCCCATGTGTCCCCATTACCACCCTGCATATACCACCACCCCCATGTGTCCCCATAGCCACCCTGCATATACCACCACCCCCATGTGTCCCCATAGCCACCCTGCATATACCTCCACCCCCATGTGTCCCCATAGACACCCTGCATATACCACCACCCCCATGTGTCCCCATTACCACCCTGCATATACCACCACCCCCATGTGTCCCCATAGCCACCCTGCATATACCACCACCCCCATGTGTCCCCATTACCACCCTGCATATACCACCACCCCCATGTGTCCCCATAGCCACCCTGCATATACCACCACCCCCATGTGTCCCCATAGCCACCCTGCATATACCACCACCCCCATGTGTCCCCATTACCACCCTGCATATACCACCACCCCCATGTGTCCCCATAGCCACCCTGCATATACCACCACCCCCATGTGTCCCCATTACCACCCTGCATATACCACCACCCCCATGTGTCCCCATAGCCACCCTGCATATACCACCACCCCCATGTGTCCCCATAGCCACCCTGCATATACCACCACCCCCATGTGTCCCCATTACCACCCTGCATATACCACCACCCCCATGTGTCCCCATAGCCACCCTGCATATACCACCACCCCCATGTGTCCCCATAGCCACCCTGCATATACCTCCACCCCCATGTGTCCCCATTACCACCCTGCATATACCACCACCCCCATGTATCCCCATAGCCACCCTGCATATACCACCACCCCCATGTGTCCCCATAGCCACCCTGCATATACCTCCACCCCCATGTGTTCCCATAGCCACCCTGCATATACCTCCACCCCCATGTGTCCCCATTACCACCCTGCATATACCACCACCCCCACGTGTCCCCATAGCCACCCTGCATATACCTCCACCCCCATGTGTCCCCATAGCCACCCTGCATATACCCTCTATTCTGATCCCCTTCAGAAGTTGCTTTTGTCTGAAGTTCCTGGTCAGTTATCAGCTGCTGATTCAATCTTTGTATTTCCTGTCTATTCCCAAACTAAGAATTCCTACTGCCAGCACAAAAGTAAGTCAGGAAGTAAAGACTAGCATACAGTGCTATTGTACCCCGCTGACTATCCTGTGCTGTAATGCCTATCCCACACTGCAGACTGTACATTGTACTGTTAGGATGTGGGTTTTTGTAATAATGTGGACAATGGCTGCAGTCCTGTGCCTAGATGCCAAGGATGAGTTTGAGACTTGCCCATGTATTAAAGATTAAGTGAACATATACTCACAGCCAACACCAAGATTACAGAAGATGTTTTGGTGGAGGAAAACGCACGTCATAGCCAGTTGAACTCAACCTTCTCTCCTCCTGTTCCTTCTTCTAACTTATGACTACGATCTCAGCCCATTGATACTGTTTCTAGCTGCACTAATCCATAGGCATCTGCATTGCATAAACCTTTACCCACTTTTGGTGCCAGTCCGTATCAAGATGTTCCAGGCTACCTGAACATTTATCCTTCTATTCTGGTGTCCATGGATCCGCAGGGGATCAGAAAACATTGGTGTTTTGGGTTCGCAAGGCATAAAAGGAGAGTGGAGTCTCCAGTTTGGGGTGATAAAGTGAATCTAAATGTAAACGTGTGCGGCTGGTGTTGAAGAGGACTAGCTAACCGCTCAAAAGCAAAATACTGCGAATGCTGGAAATCTGAAATAAAAACAGAAAATGCTGGAGAAGCTCAGCAAGTGAGGCAGCATCTGTGGAGAAAGAAACAGAGTTAACGTTTCAGGTCAAAGATCTTTCGTTAGAACTGGAAGATGTTAAAGAGTTAAAGTTTTTAAGCAAGTACAGAGCCAGAGAAAGGGGGGGGGGGGAGGGAGGGAGAGGAAAGAACAAAAGGGAAGGTTTGTGGTAGGGTAGAGGGCACGAGTGATTAAATGACAAAAGGGATGATGGTGCAAGGCAAGGAAGGTGGTAATGAGATAGGTTAAAAACAAGAGATCAGTCTAGAGGAGCTGTAAATGGCAACAGCAGAATCATTCCCAGCACTGGCTGACCGAAAAAATGGGAGCAGTGGTTATGGTCTGAAGTCGTTAAAAACAATGTTGAGTCCGGAAGGTTGTAAAGTGCCTAAACTAAAGATGAGGTTCTGTTCCTCGAGCTTCCGTTGAGCTTCATTGGAACAGTGTAAGAGGCCGAGGACAGAGAGATCCAAGTAGGAGTGCGACGGGGAATTAAAATGGCAAATGACCGGCAGATCAGGGTCATGCTTGCAGACTGATCGGAGGTGTTCAGCAAAGCAATCACCCAATCTGCGTTTGGTCTCCCCAATGTAGAGGAGACTGCGTTGTGAGCAGCGAATGCAGTATAGCAAATTGAAAGAAGTACAAGTAAATCACAGTTCCACCTGGAAGGAGTGATTGGGGCCTGGACGGTAGGAAGGGAGGAGGTAAAAGGGCAGGTGTTGCATCTCCTGCGCTCGCACGGGAAGGTGCCGTGAGGAGGAGGGTGAGCGTTAGGGGTGATGGAAGATTGGACCAGGGTGTCGCGGAGGGAATGGTCCCTTCAGAATGCTGAAAGGGGAGGGGAAGATGTGTTTGGTGGTGGGATCCGCTTCTACCTCCTTTCCAAGATCACATTCTGCATATCCTAACTTGTGTACTCTACATTGTAACACTCTGGATATCCCAAACTGCACTCTACATTATCACACTCTGTATACCCGACGTCACACTCTGCACACCCCACATTGTGTACACTACATTATAACACTCTGCATATCCCACACTGCATACTGTACATTGTCACACTCTGCATATACCATACTGCATACTCTACTTTGTCACTCTTCATAGCCCACACTTTGTACTGCACATTGTCACACTTTGCAAATTCCACACTGCATAAATAGGAAGATAGGAACAGGAGGAGGCCATTTAGCCCCTCAAGCCTGTTCCGCCATTCAATGAGATCATGGCTGATCTGTGACCTAACTCCATGTACCCGCCTTAGCCTTATATCCCTTAATAACTTTGGTTACCAAAAATCTATCAATCTCAGATTTAAAATTAATGACTGAGCTAGCATCAACTGCCGTTTGCGGAGGAGAGTTCCAAACCTCTACCGCTCTTTGTGTGTAGACGTGTTTCCTAACTTTACTAATGAAAGTCCTGGCTCTGATTTTTGGGCTATGTTCCCTAGTCCTAGACTCCCCAACCAGCGGAAATAATTTCTCTCTATCTACCCTATCAGTTCCCCTTAATCATAGAATCACAGAATTATAGAACTGATACAGCACAGAAGGAGGCCGTTTAGCCCATCAAGCCCGTGCCGGCTCTCTGCAAGAGCAATCCAGCTAGTTCCACTCCCCCGCCCTTTCTCCGTAGCCCTGCAAATTTTTTCCCTTCAAGTACTTATCCAGTTCCCTTTTGAAAGCCATGATTGAATCTGCCTCCACCACCCCCTCGGGCAGTGCATTCCAGATCCTAACCAATCACCGTGTAAAAAAGTTTTTCCTCATGTCACCTTTGATTCTTTTGCCAATCACCTTAAATCTGTGTCCTCTAGTTCTTGACCCTTCCGCCAATGTGAACAGTTTTTCTCTATCTATTCTGTCTAGACCCTTCATGATTTTGAACACTTCGATCAAATCCCCTCTCAACCTTCTCTGCTCTAAGAACAACTGCAGCTTCTCCAGTTTATCCACGTAACTGAAGTCCTTCATCCCTGGAAACATTCTAGTAAATCTCTTCTGCAACTCTCCAAGACCTTCACATCTTTCCTAAAGTGCGGTGCCCAGAATGGGTATATATTTGGAAACATATAACCCTAGGTCTCTCTGTTTCTGCCCGCCCTTTAGAGTTGTGCCCTCTAGTTTATATTGCCTCTCCTCATTCTTCCTACCAAAATGTATCACTTTCCACATCTCTGCGTTAAATTTCATCTGCCACGTGTCCGCCCATTCCACCAGCCTGTCTATGTTCCCCTGAAGTCTATTACTATCCTCCTCACTGTTCAATACACTTCCAAGTTTTGTGTCATCTGTAAATTTTGAAATTGTGCGCTGTACACCCAAGTCCAAGTCATTAATATATATCAAGAAAAGCAATGGTCCCAGCACCGACCCCCGGGGAACACCACTGTATACCTTCCTCCAGTCCGAAAAACAACTGTTCACCATTACTCTCTATTTCCTGTTACTTAGCCAATTTCGTACCCATTCTGCCACTGCCCCTTTTATTCCATGGGCTTCAATTTTGCTGACAAGCCTATTATGTGGCACTTTATGGAAGTCTATATACACCACATCAACTGCACTGTCCTCATCAACCCTCTCTGTTACCTCATCAAAAAACTCAATCAAGTTAGTTAAAGACAATTTGCCTTTAACAAATCCGTGCTGGTTTTCCCTAATTAATCCATACTTGTCCAAGTGACTGTTAATTTTGTCCAGGATAATCGTTCATGATTTTGAATACCTCAATCAAATCTCCTCGCAACTGTATCTGTTCCAAGAAGAACAACCCCAGCTTCTCCAGTGTATACATGTAACTAAAGTCCCCCATCCCTGAAATCATTCCAGTAAATCTTTTCTGCACTTTCTCGAAGGCCTTCACATCTTTCCAGAAATGCAGTGTCCAGAACTGGACACAATACTGCAGTTGTGGCCGAACCTGTGTTTCATAAAGTTTCATCATGACTTCCATACTTTTGTACTCTATGCCTCTATTTATAAAGCCCAGGATCCCATTTGCATTTCTAACCACTTTCTCAACCTGCCCTGCCACCTTCAACGATTTGTGCACATATAACCCCAGATCTCTGTTCCTTTACCCCTTTTAGTGTTGTGCCCTCCAGTTTATATTGCCTCTCCTCGTACTTCCTACCAAAATGTATCACTTCGCATTTTTCTGCCTTAAATGTCATCTGCCACGTGTCCACCCATGCCACCAGCCTGTCTATATCCTCTTGAAGTCTATCACTGTCCTCCTCACTGTTTACAACCCTTCCAAGTTTTGTCATCTGCAAATTTTGAAATTGTGCCCTGTACATCCAAGTCCAAGTTATTAATATATATCAAGAAAAGCAGTGGTCCCAGGACCGACCCCTGGCGAACATCACTATACACCTCCCTCCAGACTGAAAAAAAACCATTCACCACTAGTCTCTGTTTCCTGTCCTGTAGCCAATTCTGTATCCATGTTGCTACTGCCCCTTTATTCCATGGGCCACAATCTTGATGACAAGCCTACCGTGTGGGACTTTATCAAACGCCTTTTGGAAGTCCATATACACCACATCAACTGCATTGCCCTCATCTACCCTCTGTTACCTCATCAAAAAACTCTATCAGGTTAGTTAAACACGATTTGCCTTTAACAAATCCATGTTGGCTTTCCCTAATCAATCCATACTCGTCCAAATGACTGTTAATTATGTCCCGAATTATTGTTTCTAAAACTGACTGGCCTATAGTTGCTGAGTTTATCCTTAAACCCTTTTTTGAACAAGGGTATAACATTTGCAATTCTCCAGTCCTCTGGCACCACCCCCGTATCTACGGATGTTTGGAAGATTATGGCCAGTACCTCCGCAATTTCCACCCTTACTTCCCTCAGCAACCGAGGATGCATCCCATCGGGACCGGGTGACTTATCTACTTTAAGTACAGCTAGCCTTTCTAGTACCTCCTCTTTATCAATTTTTAGCCCATCCAGTATCTCAACTACATCTTCCTTTACTGAGACTCTGGCAGCATCTTCTTCCTTGGTAAAGACAGATGCGAAGTACTCATTTAGTACCTCAGCCATCCCCTCTGCCTCCATGAGAAGATCTCCTTTATGGTCCCTAATCGGCCCCACCCCTCCTCTCACTACCCGTTTACTGTTTACATGCCTGTAGAAGACGTTTGGATTCCCTTTTATGTTGGCTGCCAGTCTATTCTCATACTCTCTCTTATTTCCTTTTTCACTTCCCCTCTCAACTGTCTATATTCTGCCTGGTTCTCACTTGTGTTATCAACCTGACATCTGTCATACACCCCTTTTTCTGTTTCATCTTACTCACTATCCCTTTTGTCATCCAGGGAACTCTGGCTTTAGTTGCCCTATCTTTCTGCCTCGTGGGAATGTGCCTAAACTGTACCCGAACCAGCTCCTCTTTAAAGGTCACCCTGACAGTTTTGCCTGCCAATCTTTGATTCCAATTTACCCGGGCCAGTTCTGTTCTCACCCCATTGAAATTAGGCCTCCTCCAACAATTGAGTATTTTTACTTTAGAGTGGTCCGTGTCCTTTTCCATAGCTACTCTAAACCTTATGATACAATGATCGCTACTCCCGAAATGCTCCCCCCTGACACTTGCTCCACTTGGCCCGTCTCATTCCTTAGAACCAAGTCCAGCAACTCATCCTTCTTTGTTGGGCTGGAAACGTACTGATTAAGAAAGTTATCCTGAACACATTTCAAAAATACCTCCCCCTTTGTGCCCCTTATGTTGTTATTGTTATCCCAGTCTATATTAGGATAGTTGAAATCCCCAGTTATCATTACTCTTTAGCTTTATCCTCTTTATCAATTTTTAGCCCATCTAGTATCTCGACCATCTCTTAAACATAGAAAATAGGAGCAAGAGTAGGCCATTCGGCCCTTCGGGCCTGCTCCGCCATTCAAAATGATCATGGCTGATCGTCTAAGTCGGTACCCTGTTCCTGCTTTTTCCCCATATCCCTTGATCCCTTTAGCATTAAGAAATATATCTATCTCCTCCTTGAATAAACCTAATGACTTGGCCTCCACTGCCTTCTGTGGTAGAGAATTCCACAGGTTCACCACCCTCTGAGTGAAGAAATTTCTCCTCATCTCGGTTCTAAATGGCATACCCCGTATCCTGAGACTTTGACCCCTGGTTCTGGACTCCCCAGCCATTGGGAACATCCTCCCTGCATCTAGTCTGTCTAGTGAATATAGGCCTAGTCGACCCAATCTCTCCTCATACGTCAGTCCTGCCATCCCAGGAATCAGTCTGGTAAACCTTCGTTGCACTCCCTCCATGGCAAGAACATCCTTCCTCGGATAAGGAGATCAAAACTGCACACAATACTCCAGATGTGGTCTCACCAAGGCCCTGTATAACTGCAGTAAGATTTCCCTGCTCCTGTACTCAAATCCTCTTGCAATGAAGGCCAACATACCATTCGCCTTCCTAACTGCTTGCTGCACCTGAATGCTCGCTTTCAGCAACTGGTGTACAAGGACACCCCGGTCTCGTTGCACCTCCCCTTTTCCCAATCTATCACCATTCAGATAATAATCTGCCTTTCTGTTTTTACAACCAAAGTGGATAACCTCACATTTATCCACATTATACTGCATCTGCCATGTTCTTGCCCACTCACCCAACTTGTCTAAATCACACTGGAGCGTCTTTGCATCCTCCTCACAGCTCACATTCCACCCAGCTTTGTGTCGTCTGCAAACTTGGAAATGTTACAGTTAGTTCCCTCATCCAAATCATTGATATATATTGTGAATAGCTGGGGCCCAAGCACTGATCCCTGCGGTACCCCACTGGTCACTGCCTGCCACCTGGAAAAAGACCCGTTTATTCCTACTCTCTGTTTCCTGTCCGTCAACCAATTCTCAATCCATGCCAGTATATTCCCCCCAATCCCATGTGCTTTAATTTTGCACACTAACCTCTTGTGTGGGACCTTATCTTGTTTTACTGTGACCTTGGCAGCATTTTCTTCCTTGGTAAAGACAGATGGAATGTACTCAGTACCTCAGCCACCCCCTTTGCCTCCATGCGTAGGTCTCCTTTTTGGTCCCTAATTGGTCCCACCCCTCATCTTACTACCCATTTACTATTTATATACCTATAGAAGACTTTTGTTCGTTGCCAGTCTATTCTCATACTCTGTCTTGCCCCTCTTATTTCCTTTTTCACTTCCCCTCTGAACTTTCTATATTCAGCCTGGTTCTCACTTGTATTATCAATCTGACATCTGTCATACGCCCCCTATTTCTGCTTCACCCGACTCTCTATCTCTTTCATCATCCAGGAAGCTCTGGCTTTGGTTGCCCTATCTTTCCCCCTCATGGGACTATATCTAGACTGTTTCCGACCCCTCTCTTCTTTAAAGGCCGCCCATTGTTCGATTATAGTTTTGCCTGCCAATCTTTGATTGCAATTTACCCGGGCCAGATCCGTTTTCAACCCGTTAAAGTTGGCCCTCCTCCAATTGAGTATTTCTACTCTAGATTGCTCCTTGTCCTTTTCCATAGCTAATCTAAACCTTATGATGCTATGATCACTAAATGTTCCCCCACTGACACTTGCTCCATTTGACCCATCTCATTCCCCAGAACCAGATCAAGTAATGCCTCCTTCCTCATTGGGTCGGAAAAGTACTGGTCAAGAAAGTTCTCCTGAACTCACCAGAAATACCTTGAAAACTTCGATCACATCACCCCTTAATCTTTTAAATTCTAGGGAATATAACCCTAATTTGTGTAATCTCTCCTCGTAATTTAATCCTTGGAGTCCAGGTATCATTCTAGTAAATCTACCTTGCACTCCCTCCAAGGACAATATATCCTTCCAAAGGTGCAGTGCCCAGAACTGAACACAGTACTCCAGGTGTGGTCAAACCAGGGATTTGTATAGCTTGTAGCATGACTTCTAACCCCTTGTATTCTAGTCCTCTAGATATAAAGGCCAGCATTTCATTAGCCTTTTTGATTGTTTTCTGTACCTGTCCATGACATTTTGATGATCTATGTACATGGACCTCTAAGTCCCTTTGGACCATTTTCACCATTTAGAAAGTACTCTGATCTCTCCTTTTTAGGTCCAAAGTGGATGAACTCACACTTGCCTACATTGAAATCCATTTGCCACAGTGTTGCCCATTCACTTAATCTATTAATATCTCTCTGTAATTTTATGCTTCCATCTACACTGCTTACAATGCTGCCTATCTTTGAGTCATAGGCAAACTTGGATATGTGGCTCTCTATCCCATCAAATAAGTTGTTAATAAATAGAGTGAATAGTTGGGGTTCCAACACTGATCCCCGTGGAACACCTCCAGTCACATCCTGCCAATAACTCTACATTTTAACACACTGCATATCCTGCACTCCATACTGTACATTGTAACACACTGCCTGTGCCACATTACATACTGTTCAATGTACTGCACTAGGTAATCTACATTGAACCCTGTTTCCTGTCTCATGCTGTATGCTTCATATAATATAGTGCTGGCTACATATGACTTTAATAATATGTTTTAATTTCAAAGTATTAGAAACAAAGAGACTGCTGTGAAGGAGGAAGTAGCTGAGACAAAGGAAGTTGGACAGGTTGTGTGAAAGGAACACATGCAGAAATAAAAACTCATCTGATGGGAAAAGTGTGACTAAAGTGAATAAGATCTGATGACTTATGATTTAATCATCTCCATTCGTTGCTGGGCAAAAGCATTTCTATTGTTGATCTATTAATTCATTCATCTCACATAAATTAACTTGTTTTCTTTCTCTTCAAATTGTTGACTATTGCTGTGATGGTTCTGTGGGTAACTCATCAAAATGGCTATTTTTCATGTGTGAGTCTCCACAGCGAATAGCAGCAGCTATTTGACAATTGAAGGCCTTGCAGTTGAAGCCCGATTATGTCCTCGCCAACTGTCCACACACAGCACTTTCCAGCAGGGATCACTGGATAACAACCAGGAGTGGCGAACCCTGAAATATTTTCCCCTCATTATACCAGGGCACTGTAGCCCCCTCCTGCTGCCCCAGTTAACATCAGCTAACTCAGCACAGATCAGGAATCAAATCTGGGATCTTCTGGTCTGCATAGCTGAGTTACACAATGACTTTATAATTGGAGCCTCTGCTTTTTTTAACTTTCTTTTCTCTCTATAAGGTACGATCCCTGGACAAGTCGACCGCTAATGCCATTCTGAAACTAGGGCAACCTGGAATAAGTATTTATTTGCCTTTCCCTTCATCCCTATAGAGATAATATCTACTTGCTGCTGCAATATGACCAGAATTAGGGAGTCAATTGTATAAGGTATTGTGAGCACCGACCCATTTTCTACCTGCTGGTGCTCCTGGCAGATACTCAAGAACATAACAAGCATGGAATAATAAAAGGCCATTCAGCCCGTCAAGCCTGAGCCACGTACAGTGAAACGCAGTGCGACGAGCTCATGGACTTCTTTGTCACTAAGATTGAGACATCCATTCAGCTGATGGGTCAGTGCTCACAATACCTTATACAATTGACTCCCTAATTCTGGTCACTAAGATTGAGACATCCATTCAGCCATTTCCCTCCCTTCCCCTAGCCCACCAAAATTCCCTAAGGTTCCCCCCAGCCCTAAATTCTCATCTTTCTCTAGTTTCTCTCCTATCTCCCCTCATGCCCTCTCTGAACTCATCTTGACCATGCGACCCACCAAACCGCTGACCGCTCAACTTCCCTTCCTGGCCCCCATGTTAGCTAATCCTGTTAATGGTTCCCTCTCCTCAGGTACTGTCTCCCTCCCCTTCAAATCTGCCATCATCACCCCCCTCCTCAAAAAACCCACCCTTGACCTCTGTCCTCGCAAACTATTGCTCCTTCTCCAACCTCCCTTTCCTCTCCAAAGTCCGTGAACATGTTGTCGCCTCCCAAATCCGCGCCTACTTTCCTGCAACTCTATGATTGAATCCCTCCAATCAGGTTATCGCCCCAGCCACAGTACTGAAACGGCCATTATCAAAGTCACAAATGGCATCCTATGTGACTGTGACTGTGGTAAACTATCCCTCCTCATCCTTCTCCACCTGTCTACAGCCTTTGACACGGTTGACCACACCACCCTCCTCCAACGCCTTTCCTCCGTTGTCCAGCTGGGTGGGACTGAGCTCGTCTGGTTCCATTCTTATCTATCCAGTCGTAGTCAGAGAATCACCTGCAATGGCTTCTCTTCCCGCTCCCGCACCGTTAGCTCTGGAGTTCCCAAGGATCTATCCTTGGACCCCTCCTAATTCTCATCTACATGCTGCCCCTCGGCGACATCATCCAAAAACACATCAGGTTCCACATGTACGCTGATGGCACCCAGCTCTACCTCACTACCACCTCTCTCAAACCCTCCACTGTCTCATTTGTCACATTGCTTGTCCGACATGAGCAAAAATTTCCTCCAACTAAATATTGGGAAGACCGAAGCCATTGTCTTTGGTGCCTGTCATAAACTCTGTTCCCTAGCCCACTGACTCCATCCCTTTCCATGGACACTGTCTGAGGCTGAACCAGACCGTTCACAATCTTGGTGTCCTACTTGATCCTGAGATGAGCTTCCGACCACATATCCGCTCCATCACCAAGACCGCCTACTTCCACCTTCGAAACATCGCTCATCTCCATCCCTGCCTCAGCTCACCTGCTGCTGAAACCCTCATCCATGCCTTTGATACCTCGAGACTCGACTATTCCAATGCTCTCTGGGCTAGCCTCCTAACTTCCACCCTTCATAAACTTGAGCTTATCTAAAACTGCTGCCCATATCCTAACTCGTACCAAAACCCGTTCATCCATCACCCCTGTGCTCGTTGACCTATATTGGCTCCAGGTCCGGGAATGCCTCGATTTAAAAATTCTCATCCTTGTTTTCAAATCCCTCCCCACCCCACCCCACCCTATCTCAGTAAACTCCTCCAGCCCTACATTCCTCCAAGATAGAATCGTAGAATGGTTACAGCAGAGAAGGAGGCCATTCGGCCTGTTGAGCCTGTGCCGGCTCTCTGCAAGAGTAATCCAGCTAGTCCCACTTCCCTGCCCTTTCCCCATGCAAATTTTTTCCCTTCAAGTATTTGTCCAATTTCCTTTTGAAGGCCATGATTGAATCTACCTCCACCTCCCCCCTCAGGCAGTGCATTCCAGATCATAACCACGCGCTGTGTAAAAAAGTTTATCTTCATGTCACCCTTGGTTCTTTTGCCAATCAGCTTAAATCTATGTCTTCTGGTTCTTGAGCCTTCCGCCAATGCAAACAGTTTCTCTCTATCTACTCTGTCTAGACCCTTCATGATTTTGAATACCTCTATCAAATCTCCTCTCAACCTTCTCATGTGTGCAGGAAGTGTGTCCAGCTGCAGCTACTGGCTAACCGCATTTCGGAGCTGGAGCTGCGGGTGGATTCACTGTGGAGCATCCGCGATGCTGAGACTATAGTGGATAGCACGTTCAGTGAAATGGTCACACCGCAGGTAAAGATTACGCAGGCAGAAAGGAAATGGGTGACCGCCAGGCAGAGTAAAAGGACTAGGCAGGTAGAGCAGGAGTCCCCTGGGGCCATCTCCCTCTCAAACAGATATTCTGCTTTGGATACTGTTGGGGGAGATGGCTTATCAGGGGAAAGCAGCAAGAGCCAGGTTTGGGGCACCACGGGTGGCTCTGCTGCACAGGAGGGGAGGAAGAAGAGTGGCAGGGCTATAGTGATAGGGGATTCAATTGTAAGGGGAACAGATAGGCGTTTCTGCAGCAAACGTGACTCCAGGATGGTATGTTGCCTCCCTGGTGCTAGGGTCAAGGATGTCACGGAGCGGCTGCAGGCATTCTGGAGGGGGAGGGTAGTCGTGGTCCATATTGGTACCAACGACATAGGTAAAAAAAAAGGGATGAGGTCCTGCAAGGTGAATTTAAGGAGTTAGGAGATAAATTAAAAAGCAGGACTTCAAAGGTAGTGATCTCAGGATTACTACCAGTGCCATGTGCTAGTGAGTATAGGAACAGGAGTACACACAGGATGAATGTGTGTACTCCTGTTCCTGCAGGGATGGTGTAGGAGGGAGGGATTTAGATTCCTGGGACATTGGAACCGGTTCTGGGGAAGGTGGGACCTGTGCAAGCGTGACGGGTTACACCCGAGCAGGACTGGGACCAATGTCCTCGCGGGGATGTTTGCTAGTGCTGTTGGGGAAGGTTTAAACTAGAGTGGCAGGGGGATGGGAACCTGAGCGGGGAGTCAGAAGGGAATAAAGTTGAGAGCAGCAAGAGAGGGGAAGACCCAGGGGAAATGTACAGTACAAACAGTTGTTCAAGAACAGGTGAAAGGGAAAATCGTAGAGCAGCGGAAAGAAAGTGTACTTTAGGCACGACAGATAAAATAAAAACTAGAAGGCGTAAGGCGATTAACCCAGCATCAAAGCCGAAGGTCAGGCTAGGGTGTGTGGCCCAACTAAGAGTTCTATATACAAATGCACGGAGTATAAGGAATAAATTAAATGAACTACAGGTTCAAATTCAAATTGGAGGGTATGACATGATAGCTATTACTGAGACTTGGCTGCAGGATGGTCAGGATTGGGACTAAATATCAGGTTATAAGGTCTACAGGAGAGATAGGGAAAATGGAAGAGGGGGAGGAGTAGCCTTAATGATTGGAGATGAAATCACTTCAATGATAAAGGGGGATATAATGAGAGGTAAGCAGCCAACAGAGACCTTATGGGTTGAATTGAGAAATAGGAAAGGATCTAAGACTATAGTGGGAATTGTGTATAGGACCCCTGGCAGCAGCTCTGAAGTGCGAGATTGTATAAATGCAGAGATTAGACAAGCGTGTAAGAAAGGCATAGTGGTCTTAATGGGGGACTTTAACCTTCACATAGATTGGGAAAAGCAGACTAGCAACTGTCAGAAAGGTAGAGAATTTCTTGTGCGCCCGGGATAGTTTTCTACAGCAGTATGTCCTAGAGGCAACAAGGGGGCAAGCTAGATTTGGTAATGAGTAATGAACCAGATTTAGTTAACAGCTTAACTGTGCGTGAACATCTATCCAAAAGTGATCATAACATGATCGAGTTCAATGTAGTGTTTGAAAGGGAAAAAAGTGAATCAGCTGCTAAGATTCTAGACTTGGGCAAGGCTGACGTCAATGGGATGAGACAGAGACTGGCGAATGGGAAAGATACAAAGATCAACAAAGGGTCACAAAACAGATAGTAAGAGCTACAAAAAGAGAGTATGTAAAGAAACTCGCAAGGGATATCAAAACCAATACAAAGAACTTTTATAGTTATATTAGGAAAAAGAGGGTGGTCAGGAGCAGTGTTGGCCCCTTAAAAACTGAAAATGGGGATATTGTCATTGACAATGGGGAGTTGGCGGACATGTTGAACAATTACTTTGCTTCAGTATTTACAGTCGGAAAAGAGGATAGCATGCCAAAAATCCCAAGAAAACTAATATTGAATCGGGGACAGGGACTCGATAAAATTAACATAAGTAAAGCAACAGTAATGAAGAAAATAATAACACTAAAGAGTGACAAATCCCCAGGACCAGATGGTTTCCATCCCAGGGTTTTAAAGGAAGTAGGTGAGCACATTGCGGATGCCCGAACTATAATCTTTCAAAGTTCTCTAGATTCAGGAACTGTCCCTCTAGATTGGAAAATTGCACATGTCACTCTGCTTTTTAAGAAAGGAGAGAGAGGGAAAGGATAGAACAGGGTACTTTCTAAATGGTAAAAAGTTTAAAAACAGTGGATGTCCAAAGGGACTTATGGGTTCAGGTACATAGATCATTGAAGTGTCATGAACAAGTGCAGAAAATAATCAAGAAGGCAAATGGAATGTTGGCCTTTATATCTAGAGGACTAGAGTACAAGGGGGCAGAAGTTATGCTGCAGCTATACAAAACCCTGGTTAGACTGCACCTGGAGCACTGTGAGCAGTTCTGGGCACCGCACCTTCGGAAGGACATATTGGCCTTGGAGGGAGTGCAGCGTAGGTTTACTAGAATGATACCCAGACTTCAAGGGTTAAGTTACGAGGAGAGATTACACAAGTTGGGGTTGTATTCTCTCGAGTTTCGAAGGTTAAGGGGTGATCTGATCGAAGTTTATAAGATATTAAGGGGAACGGATAGGGTGGATAGAGAGAAACTATTTCCGCTGGTTGGGGATTTTCGGAGTAGGAGGCACAGTCTAAAAATTAGAGCCAGACCTTTCAGGAGTGAGATTAGAAAACATTTCTACACACAAAGGGTGGTAGAAGTTTGGAACTCTCTTCCCCAAACGGCAATTGCTACTAGCTCAATTGCTAAATTTAAATCTGAGATAGATAGCTTTTTGGCAACCAAAGGTATTAAGGGATATGGGCCAAAGGCAGGTATATGGAGTTAGATCACAGATCAGCCATGATCTTATCAAATGGCAGAGCAGGCATGAGGGGCTGAATGGCCTACTCCTGTTCCTATGTTCCTATGACAACAACCCCAGCTTCTTTAGTCTATCCACGTAACTGAAGTCCTTCCTTCCTGGAATCATTCCAGTAAATCTTTTCTGCACCCTCTCTAAGGCCTTCACATCCTTCCTAAAGTGCGGTGTCCAGAATTGGACACAATACTCTAGTTGTGGCCAAACACTGTGTTTTATAAAGGTTTATCATAACTTCCTTGCTTTTGTACTCTATGCCTCTATTTATAAAGCCCAGGATCCCGTATGCCTTTTTAACCGCTTTCTCAACCTGCCCTACCAGCTTCAATGATTTGTGCACCTATACCCCCAGGTCTCTCTGTTCCTGCACCCCCTGTAAAATTGTAGCCTTTAGTTTATAATTCTTCTCCTCATTCTTCCTACAAAAATGTATCACTAAGCACAGCTCTGTTAAATTTCATCTGCCACATATCTGCGCATTCCATCAGCCTGTCTATGTCCTCTTGAAGTCTATCACTATTCTTATCACTGTTCACAACACTTTTAATTTTTGTGTCATCTGCAAATTTTGAAATTGTGTCCTGTGTACCCAAGTCCAAGTTATTAATATATATCAAGAAAAGCAGTGGTTCTAGTACCGACCCCAGGGGAATACCTGGATGGGCAATAAATGCTGGCCTTGCCAGCGACGCCCACATCCCATAAGAACATAAGAAATAGGAGCAGGAGTAGGCCAATCGGCCCCTCGAGCCTGCTCCGCCATTCAATAAGATCGTGGCTGATCCGATCCTAACCTCAAATCTAAATTCATGTCCAATTTCCTGCCCGCTCCCCGTAACCCCTAATTCCCTTTACTTCTAGGAAACTGTCTATTTCTGTTTTAAATTTATTTAATGATGTAGCTTCCACAGCTTCCTGGGGCAGCAAATTCCACAGACCTACCACCCTCTGAGTGAAGAAGTTTCTCCTCATCTCAGTTTTGAAAGAGCAGCCCCTTATTCTAAGATTATGCCCCCTAGTTCTAGTTTCACCCATCCTTGGGAACATCCTTACCGCATCCACCCGATCAAGCCCCTTCACAATCTTATATGTTTCAATAAGATCGCCTCTCATTCTTCTGAACTCCAATGAGTAGAGTCCCAATCTACTCAACCTCTCCTCATATGTCCACCCCCTCATCCCCGGGATTAACCGAGTGAACCTTCTTTGTACTGCCTCGAGAGCAAGTATGTCTTTTCTTAAGTATGGACACCAAAACTGTATGCAGTATTCCAGGTGCGGTCTCACCAATACCTTATATAACTGCAGCAATACCTCCCTGTTTTTATATTCTATCCCCCGAGCAATAAACGCCAACATTCCGTTGGCCTTCTTGATCACCTGCTGCACCTGCATACTAACTTTTTGATTTTCTTGCACTAGGACCCCCAGATCCCTTTGTACTGCAGTACTTTCCAGTTTCTTGCCATTAAGATAATAACTTGCTTTCTGATTTTTTCCTGCCAAAGTGCATAACCTCACATTTTCCAATATTGTATTGCATCTGCCAAATCTCCGCCCACTCACCCAGCCTGTCTATATCCCCCTGTAGGTTTTTTATGTCCTCCTCACTCTCCACTTTCCCTCCCATCTTTGTATCATCTGCAAACTTTGATATGCTACACTCGGTCCCCTCCTCCAAATCGTTAATATAGATTGTAAAGAATTGGGGACCCAGCACCGACCCCTGCGGAACACCACTGGCTACTGGTTGCCAGTCCGAGAATGAACCATTTATCCCAACTCTCTGCTTCCTGTTAGATAACCAATCCTCCACCCATGCCAGAATATTACCCCCAATCCAGTGATTCTTTATCTTGAGCAATAATCTTTTATGTGGCACCTTGTCGAATGCCTTCTGGAAGTCTAAATACACTACGTCCACTGGTTCCCCTTTATCCACCCTGTACATTATGTCCTCAAGAACGCAAGCAAATTTGTCAGACATGACTTCCCCTTCGTAAAGCCATGCTGACTTTGTCCTATTAAATTATGTTTATCCAAATGTTCTGCTACTGTCTCCTTAATAATAGACTCCAAAATTTTACCCACCACAGATGTTAGGCTAACTGGTCTATAATTTCCAGCCTTCTGCCTACTACCCTTTTTAAATAAGGGTGTTACATTGGCAGTTTTCCAATCTGCCGGGACCTTTGCTGAGTCCAGAGAATTTTGGAAAATTATTACCAAAGCATCCACAATCCCTACTGCCACTTCCCTCAAGACCCTGGGATGTAAGCCATCAGGTCCAGGGGATTTATCTGCCTTGAGTCCCATTAATTTACTGAGTACCAATTCCTTAGTGATTTTAATCGTATTTAGCTCCTCCACCCCCCCCCCCCCCACAGAGCCCCCTGTTTGTCCAGTGTTGGGATATTCTTAGTGTCCTCAACCGTAAAGACTGAAACAAAATATTTGTTCAGCATTTTTGCCATCTCCATGTTTCCCACCATTAATTTCCCGGTCTCATCCTCTAAGGGACCTACGTTTGCCTTAGCCACCCTTTTTCTTTTTATATAACTACAGAAACTCTTGCTATCTGTCTTTATATTTTTTGCTAATTTATTTTCATAATCTAATACAGCCAATTTCGTATCCATGCTGCCACTGCCCCTTTTATTCTATGGGCTTCAACTTTAATGACAAGTCTATTATGAGGCACTTTATCAAACGCCTTTTGAAATATACACCACATCAACCGCATTGCCCTCATCAACCCTCCCTGTTACCTCCTCAAAAAACTCAATCAAGTTCGTTAAACACGATTTGCCTTTAACAAATCTGTGCTGGCTTTCCCGAATCAATCCACACTCATCCAATGACTGTTAATTTTGTCCCGGATTATTGTTACTAAAAGTTTCCCCACCACTGAGGTTAAACTGACTGGCCTATAATTGTTGGGTTTATCCTTGCACCCTTTTTTGAGCAAGGGTGTCACACTTGCAATTCTCAAGTCTTCTGGCACCACCCCCATATCTAAGGATGTTTGGAAGATTATGGTCAGTACCTCCGCAATTTCCACCCTTACTTCCCTTAGCAACCTAGGATGCATGCCATCCCGACCAGGTGACTTATCTACTTTAAGTATAGCTAGCCTTTCTCGTACCTCCTCTTTATCAATTTTTAGCCGATCCAGCATCTCAACTATATCTTCCTTTACTGAGACTGGCAGCATCTTCTTCCTTGGTAAAGATAAATGCAAAGTACTCATTTAGTACCTCAGCCATGCCCTCTGCCTCCATGCGTAGATCTCCAAACCGGCCCCACCCCTCCTCTTACTACCCGTTTTCCATTTATATGCCTAAAGAAGACTTTTGGATTCACTTTTAAATTAGCTGCCAGTCTATTCTCATACTCTCTCCTTGCCCCTCTTATTTCCTTTTTCACTTCCCCTCTGTACTTTCTATATTCAGCCTGGTTCTCACTTGCATTATCAATCTGACATCTGTCATACGCCCCCTTTTTCTGCTTCATCTTACTCCCTATCTCTTTCGTCATCCAGGGAGCTCTGGCCTTGGTTGCCCTACCTTTCCCCCTCGTGGGAATGTACCTAGACTGTACCTGAACCATCTCCTCTTTAAAGGCCGCCCATTGCTCGATTACAGTTTTGCCTGCCAATCTTTGATTCCAATTTACCCGGGCCAGACCACGTTTTCAACCCACTTAAATTGGCCCTCTGCCAATTGATTATTTTTACTCTAGAGTGCTCCTTGTTTTTTTACCATAGCTAATTTCTGTGCTCCTCCAATTCTGGCCTCTTGCGCATCCCCTATTTTAATCGTTCCACCATTGGTAGGCCGTGCCTTCAGTTGCCTAGGTCCTAAACTCTGGAAATCCCTCCCTTAACCTCTCTCTCCTTCTTTAAGATGTTCCATAAAACCTATCTCTTTGACCAACCTTTTGGTCACGTGTGCTAATACCTCCTTATGTGGCACAGTGTCAAATTTTGTTTGATAACGCACCTGTGAAGTGCCTTGGAACGTTTTATTACATTAATGGCGCTATATAAATGCAAGTTGTTGTTGTATATATGCGGCTAGAGGCATAATGTAGGAGGGATGATAATGCTGGGACCAATTCTGGGATAGGACTGAGCAAAACTGACACAGTGGTCTGCACCTGAAAAGAACTAGAACCAATTTCATCAGAGGAGTTTTATGAGAGGGTTTAAACTAATATAACAGGGTGAGATGTAAAGCATTGAGTAGAGTTGGCTGCTTGGAAGGGAAGGTAAGCTGAGGTACATAGATAGTAAGGAAGAAGCGTTTAAATGGGGTAAAAAATAAATCAAGAAAAAGTTAAAAATTCCAAAACCAAGGGAATCCAAACTAAAATGTGTGTATATTAATGTACAAAGAATGAGAAACAAATTGGAGCTTGATTAAAATCTCCAGTTATTGATTAAAATCAAAAATCACAACCAACATAATATCAATAACTGAAACATGGCTGAAGTTGGGCGTGGATTGACATTTAAATATATCTGATTATGAAACTTTTAGGCGGCTTGAGGAAGGGGGAAGCAGTAGAAGTGTTAATTAGATCAGATCATAACACTGGAGTGTATCAATTTCAATTGAGAGGTGATCCACAAAGAATCTCTTTGGATTGAGCTGAGGAATAGCAAGGGAGCATATTATGGACTGTCAAATAGTGGATGAAATTATAGACAAATTAGAGAGGTGCATATCAACAATTGAGTTATAATTGTTGGAGATTTTAATTATCCAAAAATAGAGTGGGGAAAAAGAAGATTCAATGACAAGTGTACTTGAGTGGAAAAAAGCAATCTATAGTGAAGCTACAACTCAGGACTACATGCATGCTATACAGCGGAAGCAACATGCTATAGACAGAGCTAAGCGATTCCACAACCAACGGATCAGATCAAAGCTCTGCAGTCCTGCCACATCCAGTCGGGAATGGTGGTGAACAATTGAACAACTAACGGGAGGAGGAGGAGGCTCTGTAAACATCCCCATCCTCGATGATGGCGGAGTCCAGCACATGAGTGCAAAAGACAAGGCTGAAGCGTTTGCAACCATCTTCAGCCAGAAGTGCCGAGTGGATGATCCATCTCTGCCTCCTCCCGATATCCCCACCATCACAGCAGCCAGTCTTCAACCAATTCGATTCACTCCACGTGATATCAAGAAAAGGCTGAGTGCACTGGATACAGCAAAGGCTATGGGCCCTGACAACATCCCGGCTATAATGCTGAACACTTGTGCTCCAAACTAGCTGCGCCTCTAGCCAAACTGTTCCAGTACAACTACAACACTGGCATCTACCCGACAATGTGGAAAATTGCCCAGGTATGTCCTGTCCACAAAAAGCAGGACAAATCCAATCCGGCCAATTACCGCCCCATCAGTCTACTCTCCATCATCAGCAAAGTGATGGAAGGTTTCATCGATAGTGCTATCAAGCGGCACTTACTCACCAATAACCTGCTCACCGATGCTCAGTTTGGGTTCCGCCAGGACCACTCTGCTCCAGGCCTCATTACAGCCTTGGTCCAAACATGGACAAAGGAGCTGAATTCCCGAGGTGAGGTGAGAGTAACTGCCCTTGACATCAAGGCAGCGTTTGACGGAGTGTGGCACCAAGGAGCCAGAGTAAAATTGAAGTCAATGGGAATCGGGGAACATAGGAACAGGAGTAGGCCATTCAGCCCCTTGAGCCCGCTCCGCCATTTGATAAGATCATGGCTGATCTGTGATATAACTCCATATATAGGCCTTTGGCCCATATCCCTTAATACCTTTGGTTGCCAAAAAGCCATCTATCTCAGATTTAAAATTAGCTATTGAGCTAGCATCAATTGCCGTTTGCGGAAGAGAGTTCCAAACTTCTACCACCCTTTGTGTGTAGAAGTGTTTTCTAATCTCAGGCCAATCATCTCAGCTCCAGGACATTGCTGCAGGAGTTCCTCAGGGCAGTGTCCAAGGCCCAACCATCTTCAGCTGCTTTATCAATGACCTTCCCTCCATCATAAGGTCAGAAATGAGGATGTTCGCCGATGATTGCACAGTGTTCAATTCCATTCGCAACCCCTCAGATAATGAAGCAGTCCGAGCCCGCATGCAGCAAGACCTGGACAACATCCAGGCTTGGGCTCATAAGTGGCAAGTAACATTTGCGCCAGACAAGTGCCAGGCAATGACCATCTCCAACAAGAGAGTCTAACCACTTCCCTTGACATTCAACGGCATTACCATCGCCGAATTCCCCACCATCAACATCCTGGGGGTCACCGTTGACCAGAAACTTAACTGGACCTGCCATATAAATAGTGCGGCTACAAGAGCAGGTCAGAGGCTGCGTATTCTGCGGCGAGTGACTCACCTCCTGACTCCCCAAAGCCCTTCCACCATCTACAAGGCACAAGTCAGGAGTATGATGGAATACTCTCCACTTGCCTGGATGAATGCAGCTCCAACAACACTCAAGAAGCTCGACACCATCCAGGACAAAGCAGCCCGCTTGATTGGCACCCCATCCACCACCCTAAACATTCACTCCCTTCACCACCGGCGCACAGTGGCTGCAGTGTGTACCATCCACAGGATGCATAAGAACATAAGAACATAAGAACATAAGAAATTGGAGCAGGAGTAGGCCAATCGGCCCCTCGAGCCTGCTCCGCCATTCAATAAGATCATGGCTGATCTGATCCCAACCACAAATCTAAAGAACACAAGAAGTCGGAGCAGGACCCGGCCACATAGCCCCTGGGCCCTCTCCGCCACCCACAGGGCATTGACCGATCCGAACTCAGCTTCATGTCCAATTTCCTGCCCGCTCCCCATAACCCCTAATTCCCTTTACTTCTAGGAAACTGTCTATTTCTGTTTTAAATTTATCTAATGATGTAGCTTCCACAGCTTCCTGGGGTAGCAAATTCCACAGACCGACCACCCTCTGAGCGAAGAAGTTTCTCCTCATCTCAGTTTTGAAAGAGCAGCCCCTTATTCTAAGATTATGCCCCCTAGTTCTAGTTTCACCCATCTTTGGGAACATCCTTACTGCATCCACCCGATCAAGACCCTTCACAATCTTATATGTTTCAATAAGATCGCCTCTCATTCTTCTGAACTCCAATGAGTAGAGTCCCAATCTACTCAACCTCTCCTCATATGTCCGCCCCCTCATCCCCGGGATTAACCGAGTGAACCTTCTTTGTACTGCCTCGAGAGCAAGTATGTCTTTTCTTAAGTATGGAGACCAAAACTGTATGCAGTATTCCAGGTGCGGTCTCACCAATACCTTATATAACTGCAGCAATACCTCCTTGTTTTTATATTCTATCCCCCTAGCAATAAAAGCCAACATTCCGTTGGCTTTCTTGATCGCCTGCTGCACCTGCATACCAACTTTTTGATTTTCTTGCACTAGGACCCCCAGATCCCTTTGTACTGCAGTACTTTCCAGTCTCTCGCCATTAAGAAAATAACTTGCTCTCTGATTTTTCCTGCCAAAGTGCATAACCTCACATTTTCCAATATTATATTGCATCTGCCAAATCTCCGCCCACTCACCCAGCCTGTCTATATCCCCTTGCAGGTTTTTTATGTCCTCCTCACTCTCTACTTTCCCTCCCATCTTTGTATCATCTGCAAATTTTGATATGTTGCACTCGGTCCCCTCGGTCCCCTCCTCCAAATCTTTAATATAGATTGTAAAGAGTTGGGGACCCAGCACCGACCCCTGTGGAACACCACTGGTTGCCAGTCCGAAAATGAACCATTTATCCCAACTCTCTGCTTCCTGTTCGATAACCAATCCTCCACCCATGCCAGAATATTACCCCCAATCCCGTGATTTTTTATCTTAAGTAATAATCTTTTATGTGGCACCTTGTCGAATGCCTTCTGGAAGTCTAAATACACTACGTCCACTGGTTCCCCTTTATCCACCCTATACGTTATATCCTCGAAGAACTCAAGCAAATTTGTCAGACATGACTTCCCCTTCATAAAGCCATGCTGACTTTGTCCTATTAAATTATGCTTATCTAAATGTTCCGTTACTGTCTCCTTAATAATAGACTCCAAAATTGCATTGCAGCAACTCGCCAAGGCTTCTTCGACAGCACCTCCCAAACCCGTGACCTCTACCACCTAGAAGGACAAGAGCA
This sequence comes from Heptranchias perlo, assembly GCF_035084215.1. Lineage (NCBI taxonomy): Eukaryota > Metazoa > Chordata > Chondrichthyes > Hexanchiformes > Hexanchidae > Heptranchias > Heptranchias perlo. The sequence continues at coordinate 135,968,350 of NC_090329.1, forward strand.
GCAGGCACATGGGAACAACACCACCTGTACGTTCTCCTCCAATTCACACACCATGCTGACTTGGAAATATATCGCCGTTCCTTCATCGTCGCTGGGTCAAAATCCTTGAACTCCCTTCCTAACAGCACTGTGGGAGAACCTTCACCACACGGACTGCAGCGGTTCAAGAAGGCGGCTCACCACCACCTTCTCAAGGGCAATCAGGGATGGGCAGTAAATGCCGGCCTTGCCAGCGACGCCCACATCCCATGAACAAATTTTTAAAAAAGAAAGAACTTACATTTATATAGCACCTTTCATGTCCTCAGGATGATCCAAAGAGCTTCACAGCCAATTCATTAGTTTTGAAGTGCAGTCACTTGTAATGCAGGCAAACACAGCAGCCAAATTGCACAGAGCAAGGTCCCACAAACAGCAATACGATAAATGACCAGATGATCTGTATTTTAGTGATGTTAGTTGAGGGATAAATATTGGCCAAGGCAACGGGTGAACTTCCCTCTTCTTCTAATAGTGCCATGGGATCTTTTATGTCCACCTGGGCAGGCAGACATGTCATCTGAAAGACAGCAGTGCAACACTCCGTCAGTACTGCACTGAAGTGCCAGCCTAGATGATGTGTTCAAGACTCAGGAGAAAGTGACCTAGCCTAGATTAAATTGAAGGAAAAATTGGCAAATAGAACAGCAGTGGGAAATGTTTAAACAGGAGATGGAAAGGGTCCAAATCAAGTATATTTCAATAAGGAAAAAAAGGGAGTGTATCCCTAGATTCTGGAAGGGTCCCATCGGATTGGAAAATAGCAAATGTAACTCCTCTATTCAAGAAAGGATGGAGACAGAAAATAGGAAACCACAGGCCAGTTAGCTTAACATCTGTCATAGGGAAAATGCTAGAATCTATTATTAAGGAGGTTATAGCAGAAAATCTCAATGTAATCAGGCAGAGTCAACACAGTTTTGTGAAAGGGAAATCGTGTTTGACTAATTCAGTAGAGTTCTTTGAGGAAGTAACAAACAACGTGGATGAAGGGGATCCTGTGGATGTGGTGTACTTGGATTTCCAAAAAGCTTTTGACAAGGTGCCACCTCAAAGGCTACTACACAAAATAAGAGCTCATGGTGTAGGGGGTAACATATTAGCATGGATAAAGGATTGGTCAGCTAACAGGAAACAGAAGATAGGCATAAATGGGTCATTTTCAGGTTAGCAAGATGTAACGAGTGGAGTGCCACAGGATCAGTGCTGCGGCCTCAACTATTTACAATCTATATCAATGACTTGGATGAAGGGACCGAATGTATAGTTGCTAAATTTGCTGATGACACAAAGGTAGGAAAGTAAGTTGTGAAGAGGACATAAGGGCCCCAATATTAGCAGGGAGGCGGGATAGCAGTGGGGGGGCAATTGGGCACATGGGGAACCAGCCCAATAAAATCTGCCCGTTGCCGACACGATCGCGGGTCAATTGGAGCCACTTAACATGACTTTCGGGTTTGCCGTCCGAAAGCAGCGCAGTGGGCGGACTGCGCACCCGCATCACAGGCTGTCAGCTGGAGGAGCTCTTTTTAAAGGTGCAGTCCTCCAATGGCTGCTCCTGGAGCAAACACCCACACAGCACAATGGAGCAGCACAGGGGAAAGGCTGCTCCTAGATTCAGCGATGCCTCACTCCAGGTGCTGCTGGATGGGGTGAGGAGGAGGAGGGTTGTCTTCTACCCAGCGGACGGGAGGAAGTGGCCTGCCTCTGCCACCAAGAAGGCCTGGCTCGAGGTGACAGAGGAGGTCACCAGCAGCAGCAACATCTCCCGGACCTGGATCCAGTGCAGGAAGTGCTTTAATGACCTAACTAGGTCAGCCAAAGTGAGTACACTTACTCATTCTCCTACATTCCGTCTTCCACATCACCGCCCCCACCCCCCAACTCATTCTGCACTGCCAACACTACTCTATCACATCACTCCTCACACCCACTAAAGGCTCATCCTCAACTTACCTGCACTTACTCACCTCCCCATTACTCACCCCACCACTACCACTCAACCCAATCCTCATACAATGTCATGGCTCTGTCTCATACTCACCCTCTGATGCATCTTTTTCACAGTCAGCCTCACCCAAGCCAATGCATTCATTGGTTGGCCACGTCATCATCACTCACTCACGTGTCTGTACTTTCTCCCCTTATAGGAGAAGAGAGCCCAGAATGCACGGGAGAGGACGAGGACCGGAGCGGGGCCGCAACATATCGTCATCCTCACAGACGCAGAGCAGGAGGCGCTGGAGCTGAGCCACACCCTCGAGTGCCTGTCCGTCGGGGATGCCGAGACTGGCACCTGACAAACGTCTGGTGACACAACTTTAACATTCAGCACACACAATATGAATTGATGTTAACATGCCTTGCCATCTTCAGCACCTCAGTATGCTCATCGCAACATGACACATCTGTGATCATGCTTAATATTGCCTTCTGTTCTCTTACAGGGTCTTCAGCGACCGCAGTGACAGCAGAGGGCGATTCCTCAGAGGACCTGCCGGCCTTTGAGGGGGCACCGTCACATCTGAGCGAGCCATCCACCAGCACGGATTCTCACACCTCGGTGGGTCCCAGTCCGCAGTTAGTTGGGGTCACACATGGTGAGTTACCACACACGTGAGCACGAGCAGACACTGGTGGCAGGGGCAGCTGTGGAGAGTCCACGTCGGTGGGAGCACTCCTCTCCAGGCTCTGCTCAGCTGGACACAGATGCTGAACCCTGGGGGCCATCCTTTAAAAGGAGAATGATTGAGGGACAGCAGCACATTTGCGAGATGCTGGAACAAGTGCCATGGGCAATCTCCACAATAGTGCAGAGGATGGAAGAGTCCAACTCCTGCTGGAGTGGAATGGTGGCACAGGTACGGGAGGGAATCTCTGAGATTCTGTCACAGGGAAGTGAGGGCATCTCTGAAATAGTGTCGCGGGTTAGTGCAGGAACGTCTGCGATGGAGAGAAGGCTAGCCTCCATGGAGCTTCAAGCGCGGCTCACAAATGAGTCCATTCAGGCCCTGACAATGGCCGTTCGGACTCAGGGTGAACAACATTTTGCCGCCTCAAACAGGCAGGCAGATACACTAGCACTGGCCTTACAAGGCTTCACACGTGCTCCAAACTGTCGTCCAGGAGAGTGGTAGGAGTGGTGTGGGCCTGGCCCAGGGGAGGGATGATGGCGAAAGGTAACATGGAAGTGGGGACACTACTCAAAGCGCATCCACGTCTCACCCGTTGCCCCCCTCTCAACCAATACCCGCAATGCTGCCTCCTCTTCAGGTGGCCGAGTCTGCCGCTGCACAGGTGCAGGTGGAGCACTCTTTGGAGGGGCCCTTAGGGGCACCAAAACCCAGAGGGCGTAGGCCCAAAGCATCTAATCAGTCAGGGCATGAACAAGAGCAACCTGCCACTACCTCTGCTGCAGCCACAGGGGATGCACCACGTAGAAGTAGTCGGACGCGAAAGCAGAAGGTTTTGTAAGCATGAAGGGGATACACAAGGGTGTTTGACGGTTGGTCATGTTTTTTATTTATATTTGCTTTTTGTTAAACTCACATTAAATGTTATTATTGTCACCACATCTTGGCCATGCTTGACTGGCTTCTGTAATAAGGCCCTTTCATGAGGTTCACCATGAATGCCGACACTTGATGCCACCCATTGGGTCACTCTACAGTGGGTGCATGTGTAGTTGCAGGACTGTTTTGTGTTGTGGGGGGGCACTGGTGTGGGCGCTGCTCTATCCAAGTGGTGAGGACTGGACTCTTCACACTGCCTGATGTTAGGAGAACTGTTCATATATCAGTGACTCCCTGGCCTCACGAGCAGCCAAGTGAGCTGCTGTTCTGCCCATGGGTGGCTCCTTTTTTTTTTATTCGTTCATGGGATGTGGGCGTCGCTGGCAAGGCCGGAATTTATTGCCCATCCCTAATTGCCCTTGAGAAGGTGGTGGTGAGCCGCCTTTTTGAACCGCTGCAGTCCATGTGGTGACGGTTCTCCCACAGTGCTGTTAGGAAGGGAGTTCTAGGATTTTGACCCAGCGACGTTGAAGGAACGGCGATATATTTCCAAGTCGGGATGGTGTGTGACTTGGAGGGGAACGTGCAAGTGGTGTTGTTCCCATGTACCTGCTGCTCTTGTCCTTCTGGGTGGTAGAGGTCGCGGGTTTGGGAGGTGCTGTCGAAGAAGCCTTGGCGAGATGCAGCAGTGCATCCTGTGGATGGTACACACTGCAGCTACAGTGCGCCGGTGGTGAAGGGAGTGAATGTTTAGGGTGGTGGATGGGGTGCCAATCAAGCGGGCTGCTTTGTCCTGGATGGTGTCGAGCTTCTTGAGTGTTGTTGGAGCTGCACTCATCCAGGCAAGTGAAGAGTATTCCATCACACTCCTGACTTGTGCCTTGTAGATGGTGGAAAGGCTTTGGGGAGTCAGGAGGTGAGTCACTTGCCGCAGAATACGCAGCCTCTGACCTGCTTTTGTAGCCACAGTATTTATATGGCTGGTCCAGTTAAGTTTCTGGTCAATGGTGACCCCCAGGATGTTGATGGTGGGGGATTCGGCGATGGTAATGCCGTTGAATGTCAAGGGAAGTGGTTAGACTCTCTTGTTGGAGATGGTCATTGCCTGGCACTTGTCTGGCGCGAATGTTACTTGCCACTTATGAGCCCAAGCCTGGATGTTGTCCAGGTCTTGCTGCATGCGGGCTCGGACTGCTTCATTATCTGAGGGGTTGCGAATGGAACTGAACACTGTGCAGTCATCAGCGAACATCCCCATTTCTGACCTTATGATGGAGGGAAGGTCACTGATGAAGCAGCTGAAGATGGTTGGGCCTAGGACACTGCCCTGAGAAACTCCTGCAGTGATGTCCTGGGGCTGAGATGATTGGCCTCCAACAACCACTACCATCTTCCTTTGTGCTAGGTATGACTCCAGCCACTGGAGAGTTTTCCCCCTGATTCCCATTGACTTCAATTTTACTAGGGCTCCTTGGTGCCACACTCGGTCAAATGCTGCCTTGATGTCAAGGGCAGTCACTCTCACCTCACCTCTGGAATTCAGCTCTTTTGTCCATGTTTGGACCAAGGCTGTAATGAGGTCTGGAGCCGAGTGGTCCTGGCGGTACCCAAACTGAGCATCGGTGAGCAGGTTATTGGTGAGTAAGTGCCGCTTGATAGCACTGTCGACGACACCTTCCATCACTCTGCTGATGATTGAGAGTAGACTGATGGGGCGGTAATTGGCCAGATTGGATTTGTCCTGCTTCTTGTGGACAGGACATATCTGGGCAATTTTCCACATTGTCGGGTAGATGCCAGTGTTGTAGTTGTACTGGAACAGCTTGGATAGAGGCGCAGCTAGTTCTGGAGCACAAGTCTTTAGCACTGCAGCCGGGATGTTGTCAGGGCCCATAGCCCTTGCTGTATCCAGTGCACTCGGCCGTTTCTTGATATCACGTGAAGTGAATCGAATTGGCTGAAGACTGGCTTCTGTGATGGTGGGGATATCGGGAGGCAGCCGAGATGGATCATCTACTCGGCACTTCTGGCTGAAGATGGTTGCAAACGCTTCAGCCTTGTCTTTTGCACTCACGTGCTGGACTCCACCATCGTTAAGGATGGGGATGTTTACAGAGCTTCCTCCTCCCGTTAGTTGTTTAATTGTCCACCACCATTCACGACTGGATGTGGCAGGACTGCCGAGCTTTGATCTGATCCGTTGGTTGTGGAATCGCTTAGCTCTGTCTATAGCATGTTGCTTCCGCTGTATAGCATGCATGTAGTCCTGAGTTGTAGCTTCACCAGGTTGGCACCTCAGTTTTAGGTACGCCTGGTGCTGCTCCTGGCATGCTCTTCTACACTCCTCATTGAACCAGGGTTGATCCCCTGGCTTGTTGGTAATGGTAGAGTGAGGAATATGCCGGGCCATGAGGTTACAGATTGTGCTGGAATACAATTCTGCTGCTGCTGATGGCCCACAAAGCCTCATGGATGCCCAGTTTTGAGCTGCTCGATCTGTTCTGAATCTATCCCATTTAGCACGGTGGTAGTGCCACACAACATGTTGGATGGTGTCTTCAGTGCGAAGACGGGACTTCATCTCCACGAGGACTCTTCCTCCTCCTCCTCTTCAATGTGGGTGGCAGATATGGATGAGGCCTCCTCAAGCAGTACCCCTCTCTGTTGTGCCATGTTTTGCAGGGCACAACACACGACTATAATGCATCCCACTCTGTCCGGTGCATATTGAAGAGCTCCCCCAGAACGATCAAGGCACCTGAAGCGTATCTTGTGCAGCCCTACAACATGCTCAATTGTAGTCCTGGTAGCGATGTGGCTGTCGTAATATCGACGCTGTTGCTCGGTAATGGGGTTCCTCAGAGGTGTCATGAGCCACGTGTGCAGGGGGTATCCCTTGTCCCTGAGGAGCCAGACCTTACGGGAGTTCGGTGCGTGTAAGATGGGTGAGATGTTGGATTCCCGGAGGATGAAGGAATCGTGGCAGCTGCCAGGGTGTCTCGTGCAAACGTGAAGGAATCTCTTGCGGTGGTCACAAACTAGCTGAGTGTTGATGGAGTGATAGCCCTTCCTATTGATGAACAGTCCTGGCTCGTCTGAGGTGATCGTATTGCTATATGGGTGCAATCAATTACACCCTGCACCCGTGGGAAGCCAGCCACAGCGTGGAATCCCACTGCCCTCTCTGTCTGGCTGAGATCGTCTATGGGGAAGTTGACATAGTGCGAGGCCCTGCGAAACAAGCTGTTGGTGAACTGCCTTATGCACTTGTGTGCAGAGAACTGAGAGACCCTGGCGATGTCACCAGTGGCACCCTGGAATGATCTGGAGGCGAGGAAATTGAGGGCAGTGGTGAGTTTGACAGCGACAGGTAAGGAGATGCTCCACATCCCAGCCGGGAGCAGCTCGGCATGAAGGAGGCTGCAGATGTCTGTGACGACCTGGCGACTGACTCTGAGCTTCCGTATGCACTGCTTCTCAGAGAAGTCCAGGAAGCTGAGCCTCGATCTGTGGAATCTGTTGTGAGGGTAGTGCCTCCTGCGATGTTGCCCTCTCTGTTGTTGCCCTGTGTGCTCTTGTGCAGGTGCCTGTGGCGCAGCACTGTGTTGTGGAGCTCCAAATGGCGGACGTGGACGGCGTGCCTGGCAAGGCTGGTGATGTTGCTCGTCCTCGGATGTAGTGGTGAATGCAGCCATGGCGCCCATCCTGACGGTGTGAGTTTGAGAGGGTTCGCAAAGTAGTTAAATATGTTTGCACAGCAGAGTTTTGGGTGGAAAGTAAGAATTTCGAGTGAAAACACAAAGGTCTTGCAGCCAAAACTTTGTCTGAAGTGACAGAGTGCCCTGCTGCATTAAATGAGGTTTTCTCCCCACCTGTCAAATAATCATTTGCATCTCCCACTGGCTTCTGGCTGAAACACGTCTGTTGCAACAGGGAGTGTTTCCCACAGCACGGGAAACATGCTGAGGAGCCTTCAAAATCACACCCCTGCCAAAATGTCGAGTCAATCAGGTAGTTCAAGTATCTCAACTATCTGGCAAACTGCAAATTATCATCCTGCCGGCTTTAATTGCCGGTGGGACTTCTGCATTTGGGAGGTACGTGCGCACCTGGACGCATCACTGGGGAACCCGGAAGTCAGCGGGTTGGAGCCGGGCTCCGAACCCGCTCCGGGATTCCGCCATTTTCGGAGCCCCCCGCCCCCAACGCACCCACTCGGCCATCCAAAAATTGGCCCCTATGTGTCTAAAGAGAAAATTTAAGGCTGTACAGCAGAGTAGCGACTTGGGTAAAAACAAGCAGAGTGTGTCAGGCAGGGACAGAGAGTTTAACAAAAATAATAGGGCATTAGTGCCTAAGGTCACATCAGGGTAAAATAGTAAAAAATTAAAATTAAAAGCGCTATATCTGAATGCATGAAGCATTCGTAACAAGATAGATGAATTAATGGCACAAATAGAGATAAATAGGTTTGGACTAGTAGCCATTACTGAGACAAGTTAAGTGAGTGGGCGAGAAGGTGGCAGATGGAGAATAACGTGGGCAAATATGAAATTATCCACTTTGGTCGGAAGAATAGAAAAGCAGGATATTTTTTATAATATGAACATATGAAATAGGAGCAGGCGTAGGCCAATCGGCCCCTCGAGCCTGCTCCGCCATTCAATAAGATCATGGCTGATCTGATCCTAACCTCAAATCTAAATTCATGTCCAATTTCCTGCCCGCTCCCCGTAACCCCTAATTCCCTTTACTTCTAGGAAACTGTCTATTTCTGTTTTAAATTTATTTAATGATGTAGCTTCCACAGCTTCCTGGGGCAGCAAATTCCACAGACCTACTACCCTCTGAGTGAAGAATGTTCTCCTCATCTCAGTTTTGAAAGAGCAGCCCCTTATTCTAAGATTATGCCCCCTAGTTCTAGTTTCACCCATCCTTGGGAACATCCTTACCGCATCCACCCGATCAAGCCCCTTCACAATCTGATATGTTTCAATAAGATCGCCTCTCATAATGGTGAGAGACTAAGAAATGTTGGTAGTCAGAGGGATTTCGGTGTCCTTGTACATGAAACACAGGAAGTTAACATGCAGGTACAGCAAGCAATTAGGAAGGCAAATGGTATGTTGGCCTTTATTGCAAGGGATTGGAGTACAAGAGTAAGGAGGTCTCGCTGCAATTATATAGGGCTCTGGTAAGACCACACCTGGAGTACTGTGTACAGTTTTGGTCTCCTTGTCTAGGGAAGGATATACTTGCCTTAAGAGGGAGTGCATCGAAGGTTCATTCGATTGATTCCTGGGATAAGAGGGTTGTCCTATGAGGAGAGATTGAGTAAAATTGGCCTATACTCACTGGAGTTTAGAAGAATGAGAGATGATCTTATTGAAATGTATAAAATTCTTAGAGGGCTTGACAGGGTAAATGCTGAGAGGATGTTTCCCCTGGCTGGGAGTCCAGAACTAGGGGTCATAGTCTCAAGGCAAGGGTTTGGCCATTGAGGACCGAGATGAGGAAAAATGTCTTCACTCAGAGGGTTGTGAATCTTCTGAATTCTCTACCCCGGAGTGCTGTGGATGCTCAGTTGTTGAGTATGTTCAAGGCTGAGATTGATAGATTTTTGGGCACTAAAGGAATCAAGGGATATGGGGATAGGGCGGGAAAGTGGAGTTGAGGTAGAAGATCAGCCATGATCTTCTTGAATGCGGAGCAAGCTCGAGGAACCATATGGCCTATTCCTGCTCCTATTTCTTATGTCCAGTGAGGGAGTGAGGGAGCACGGAGTAGCAGCTATCGACGGAGTCTGGTTTCGACAGAGTCTATAATTGGGAATTTGGTGAGTGAGAGGATTCGGTGCAGTAAGGGGTGAGGTGCATTTGTTTAGACAGTGGAGAGGAGCGGGCCGAGAGCAGATCACAGCAACAACAAAACAAAACTGCAGTGTGACGTCACAGGTAAGGCAGGTAGATGGTTGGTGGTGAGTATCTCTTCTGTTTTCTTCTTTCTTAGGACTGTGTGCTAAGTAACTTATAGCATAAAACTATTTTTTTTTTCTTAAAAAAACGAAACTTAATTTAATAAATTAAACAAGGCCAGTACTTGGTTCAACCTAAAAATTATTTGATTGGCATTGTAGTAATCAATTAAATAAATAAAATAGTTATGACAGGGCAGGAGATGTGTTGCAACTGCAATATGTGGGAGCTACTGGACAGTTTTGTCCAGGGTGACTACATCTGTGTTAAGTGTCTGCAGCTCGAGGAACTTCAGCTCCGAGTTGAGGGGCTGGAGTCCGAGCTGCAGACATTGCGAGGCATCAGGGAGGGAAAAAGTTACCTGGACCTTTTGATCCAGGAGGCAGTTACGCCCCTTACATTAAATACTGTAGAATTGGTACGTGGTCAGGGACAGGAGGGTGTGACTGTGAGTGAGGCAGGTACGGGGATCCAGGAGGTAGCATTGCAGGAGCCTCGGCCTCTGCACTTGTCCAATAGATATGAGGTTCTTGCAGCCTTTGTGGACGAGTGCAGGTGACGAACCGGATTCTTTCCCCTCAGTCTGGTTCAGCAAGAACTGAGTCGAATACACCTTTAAAGTTCAACACAACTTTAATAGCAGATCTTAGTCTGTAGCTTCAATTCAGATTCCTGAGGGAGTCCAGACGATTCTAACAGAATAAGGAGACAAAGACATATACAAAAACTCATACCTTTATACAGATCAATAGGGGTTGGAACATCGTTAACACAAGAGTCAACACCAATCATAAGCCGGGCACAGGTTGCCATGCGGGGTTACGTTACTTCCGGCCAATCATAGATAGTCCATGTGCTGACCATGTTGCTGTTAGACATCAAAGGGGATACTTCCTCACCTTTCAACTTGGAATGTTCTTCCCTGTTCCTTCTGATCCTTATCTCCCAACTTGGAATGTCTTTCAACTTTGGCTAAGCTCGTTACCTATATTGATCTGCCATAAACATGGAGACATTCAGACCAGTCCTTGAATCACATCAAAGACTCTACATTGATAAGACAATGCAGGCCTGCTGACTAAGCAAACATATGGCCCAGCAGGGGGGGGGGGCCTTTACCAACCCCAGCTATCAACTTATTAACCCTTTCCTAACCATTTTGCATTCTGCTATTTTGCCACGTAGGCATTTTAATATTTTACTGGATACTGACCACACAGGGATTCTCACAGGGACTGCAGGGAGGATGAGCAAACTGGCCACAGCACTGTGGTTCAGGGGGCCATTCAAGTGGGGGGAGTAAAAAGGAATGTGGTTGTAGTAGGCAACAGTATAGTTAGAGGAATAGATACTGTTCTCTGCAGCCAAGAGCGAGTTGCCTACACAGTGCCAGGGTTAAGGACATCTCCTCAGGGCTGGAGAGAAACTTGAACGGGAGGGGGAGGATCCAGTTGTCGTGGTCCATGTAGGTACCAACGACATAGGTAGGACTAAGAAAAGGGTTCTGCTGAGGGAGTTTGAGCAACTAGAGACTAAATTAAAAAGCAGAACCACAGAGGTGATAATCTCCGGATTATTACCTGAGCCACGAGCAAATTGGCACAGGGTAAATCAGATCAGAGAGATGAATGCGTGGCTCAAAGATTGGTGTGGGAGAAGTGGGTTTCGATTCATGGGGCACTGGCATCAGTACTGGGGAAAGAGGGAGCTGTTCTGTGGGACGGGCTTCACCCGAACCATGCTGGGACCAGTGTTCTGGCAAACGGAATAACTAGGGCGTTAGAGAGGCTTCAAACTAAATAGAGGGGGGGAGGGCTCAGGTGAAGTTTAGATTGATAAAGAGAAAAGACAAGGAAGTAGTACAGGAAAGTGATGGGGGTAATGATAAACAGAGTGTGTCAGGAAGGGACAGAGAGTACAAACATAAGAGTGCACTAGCAAATGGGGCCGGGGAAGGACAGAATGGGAAAAAGACAAAATTAAAGGTTCTTTATCCGAATACACGCAGCATTCGTAATAAGATAGATGAATTGACGGCACAAATAGAAACAAATGGGTATGATCTCATGGCCATTACAGAGACGTGGTTGCAAGGTGATCAAGGTTGGGAGCTAAATATTCAGGGTTATTTAACATTTCGGAAGGATAGGAAAAAAGGTAAAGGTGGTGGGGTAGCTCTGTTAATACAGGATGAAGTTGGTATAATAGTGAGAAATGATCTTGGCTCAGAAGATCAAGATGTCGAATCAATTTGGGTGGAGGTAAGAAATAGCATGGGAAAGAAATCACTGGTGGGAGTAGTATATAGGCCCCCTAACAGTAGCTACACTGTAGGGCAAAATATTAATCAGGAAATAAGGGGGGCTTGTAAAAAAGGTAATGCAATAATCATGGGCGATTTTAACTTTCACATAGATTGGACAAATCAAATTGGCAAAAATAGTCCTGAGGAGGAGTTCATCGAGTGTATTTGGGACTGTTCCTTAGACCAATACGTCGGGGAACCAACCAGGGAACAGGCCATTTTGGATCTGGTAATGGGTAACAAAACATGATTAATTAATGATCTCACAGTAAAGGATTCCTTGGGAAGCAGTGATCATAACATGATAGAATTTCACATCCAGTTTGAGAGCGAGGATCTTGGGTCTGAAACTACTGTATTAAACTTAAATAAGGGCAATTATAAAGGAATGAGGGCGGAATTGGCTAAAGTGGACTGGGTAAACAGATTAGATGGTATGACGGTGGATAAGCAGTAGCAAACATTTAAAAAGATATTTTATGACTCGCAACAAAAATATGTCCGTGTGAGGAGGAAATATTCCACAAAAAGGGTGAACCAACCATTGCTAACTAAAGAAGTAAAGGATGGTATCAGGTTAAAAGAAAAAGCATACAACATGGCAAAGATTACTGGTAAGCCCGAAGATTGGGAAAACTTTAAAAACCAGCAAAGCATGACTAAAAGAATAATAAAGAGGGAGAAAATAAGTTATGAGAGTAAACTAGCAAGAAATATAAAAACTGACAGTAAAAGCTTCTACAAGTATATAAAAAGGAAGAGGGTACCTAAAGTAAACATTGGTCCCTTAGAGGATGAGACTGGGGAAATAATAATGGAAAACAAGGAAATGGCAGAGGAATTGAACAGATATTTTGTATCTGTCTTCACAGTAGAAGACACTAATAATATACCAATAATTGTAGAAAATCAAGGGGCAAAGGGGAGGGAGGGACCAAAAACAATCACTATCACTAGAGAAAAAGTACAAGGTAAACTAATGGGTCTAAAGGCTGACAAGTCCCCTGGACCTGATGGCTTGCATCCTTGGGTCTTATAGGAAGTGGCGACAGAGATGGTGGATGCATTGGTAGTAATCTTCCAGAATTCACTAGATTTTGGAAAGGTCCCAGCGGATTAGAAAACCGCAAACATAATACCCCTATTCAAACAGGGAGTGAGACAGAAAGCAGGTAACCATAGACCAGTTAGCCTAACATCTGTCATTACGAAAATGCTAGAATCCATTATTAAGGAAGTAGTAGCAGGACATTTGGAGACTCATAATACAATTAAAGAGAGTCAGCTTGGTTTTATGAAGGGGAAATCATGTCTGACAAATTTATGAGAGTTCTTTGAGGAAGTAACGGGCAGGGTGGATAAAGGGGAACCAATGGATGCAGTATATTTAGATTTCCAAAAGGCATTCGATAAAGTGCCACATAAAAGTTTGCTGCACAAGATAAGAGCTCATGGTATTGGGGGTAATATACTGGCATGGATAGAGGATTGGCTAACTAACAGAAAACAAAGAGTTGGGATAAAAGGGTCATTTTCAAAATGGCAATCTGTAACTAGTGGGGTGCCACAGGGCTCAGTGCTGGGGCCTCAACTATTTACAATATATTATCAATGACTTGGATGAAGGAACAGAGTATCCTGTGGCCAAATTTGCTGGTGACACAAAGATAGGTGGAAAAGCAAGTTGCAATGAGGACACAAAGTGTCTGCAAAGGGATATTGACAGGTTAAGTGAATGGGCAAAAATTTGGCAGATGGAATATAATGCAGGAAAATGTGAAGTCATCCACTTTGGGAGGAAAAATAAAAAAGCAAAATATTATTTGAATGGAGAAATACCACAAAATGCTGCGTTACAGAGGGATCTGGGTGTCCTCGTACATGAAACACAAAAAGTCAACATACAGATGCAGCAGGTAATCCGGAAGGCAAACTGTATATTGGCCTTTATTTCTAGGGGATGGAGTATAAAAGCAGGGAAGTCATGCTACAGCTGTACAGGGTGCAGGTGAGACCACACCTGGAATACTGCATAGTTCTGGTGCCCTTATTTAAGGAAGGACATACTTGCATTGGAGGCAGTTCAGAGAAGGTTCACTAGGTTGATTCCGGGTATGGAAGGGTTGTCTTATGAGGAAAGATTGAACAGGTAGGGTCTATACTCATTGAAGAATGAAAGGAGATCTTATTGAAACATACAAGATTCTGAGGGGACTCGATAGGGTAGATGCTGAGAGGATATTACCCGTCATGGGGGAATCTAAAACTAGGGGGCATAGTCTCAGAATAAGGGGTCGCCCACTTAAGACGAAAATGAGGAGGAATTTCTTCTCCCAGAGGGTCATGAATCTTTGGAATTCTTTACCCCAAAAAGCTGTGGAGGCTGAGTCACTGAATACATTCAAGGCTGAGTTAGATAAATTTTTGATCAGCAAGGGAGTCAAAGGATATGGGGAAAAGGCGGGAAAGTGGAGTTGAGGTAAAAATCAGATCAGCCATGATCTCATTAAATGGCGGAGCAGGCTTGAGGGGCCGAATGGCTTACTCCTGCTCCTATCTCTTATGGTCAGATGGCATGCATCCAAGGTTGGTGAGGGAAGTAAGGGTGGAGATAGCGGAGGATCTGGCCACAATCTTCCTTAGATATGGGAGCGGTGCCAGAGGACTGGAGGATTGCAAATGTTATATCCCTGTTCAAAAAAGGGGAGAAGCTTAAACCTGGTAACTACAGGCCAGTCAGCCTAACCTCGGTGGTGGGGAAACTTTTAGAGACAATAATCCGGGAAAAGGTTAACTGTCACTTAGAGTCATAGAGAGTCATAGAGTTATACAGCACGGATAGAGGCCCTTCGGCCCATCGTGTCCGCGCCGGCCATCAAGCCCAGTCTAATCTAATCCCATATTCCAGCATTTGGTCCGTAGCCTTGTATGCTATGGCATTTCAAGTGCTCATCCAAATGCTTCTTGAATGTTGTGAGGGTTCCTGCCTCCACAACCCTCTCAGTCAGTGAGTTCCAGACTCCAACCACCCTCTGGGTGAAAAAGTTCTTTCTCAAATCCCCTCTTAAACCTCACGCCTTTTACCTTGAATCTATGCCCCCTTGTTATAGAACCCTCAACGAAGGGAAAAAGCTCCTGAGTATCCATCCTATCTATGCCCCTCATAATTTTGTACACCTCAATCATGTCCGCCCTCAGCCTCCTCTGCTCCAAGGAAAACAAACCCAATCTTCCCAGTCTCTCTTCATAGTTGAAGCGCTCCAGCCCTGGTAACATCCTGGTGAATCTCCTCTGCACCCTCTCCAAAGCGATCACATCCTTCCTGTAGTGCGGCGACCAGAACTGCACACAGTACTCCAGCTGTGGCCTAACCAGTGTTTTATACAGCTCCATCATTACCTCCTTGCTCTTATATTCTATGCCTCAGCTAATAAAGGCAAGTATCCCATATGCCTTCTTTACCACCTTATCTACCTGTTCCGCCGCCTTCAGGGATCTGTGAACTTGCACACCAAGATCCCTCTGACCCTCTGTCTTGCCTAGGGTCCTCCCATTCATTGTGTATTCCCTTGCCTTGTTAGTCCCTCCAAAGTGCATCACCTCGCACTTTTCCGGGTTAAATTCCATTTGCCACTGTTCCGCCCATCTGACCAACCCATCTATATCGTCCTGCAGACTGAGGCTATCCTCCTCGCTATTTACCACCCTACCAATTTTTGTATCATCAGCGAACTTACTGATCATACCTTTTACATTCATATCCAAGTCGTTAATGTAGACCACAAACAGCAAGGGCCCCAGCACAGATCCCTGTGGTACCCCACTGGCCACAGGCTTCCAGTCACAAAAACAACCTTCGACCATCACCCTCTGCCTTCTGCCACTAAGCCAGTTTTGTATCCAAAGTGCCAAGGCACCCTGGATTCCATGGGCTCGTACCTTCTTGACCAGTCTCCTGTGCGGGACTTTATCGAAGGCCTTCCTGAAATCCATGTATACCACATCCACTGCGTTACCCTCATCCACACGCCTAGTCACCCCCTCAAAAAATTCAATCAAATTAGTCAGACATGATCTTCCCTTGACAAAGCCATGTTGACTATCCCTGATTAATCCTTGCTTCTCCAAGTGGAGACTAATTTTGTCCTTCAGAATTTTTTCCAATAATTTTCCTACCACTGATGTTAGGCTCACTGGCCTGTAGTTCCCCGGTTTTTCCCTACTCCCCTTCTTGAATAATGGTACTACATTAGCGGTTCTCCAGTCCTCTGGCACATCCCCTGTGGCCAGAGAGGTTCTGAATATATGTGTTAGAACCCCCGCAATCTCCTCCTTTGCCTCACACAGTAGCCTGGGGATACATTTCGTCCGGGCCTGGGGATTTATCCATTTTTAGGCCTGCTAAAACCGCCAATACCTCCTCCCGCAAAAATATGGGTTAATAAATGACAGCCCAGCACGGATTTGTTAAAGGCAAATCGTGTTTAACTAACTTGATTTGAGTTCTTTGATGAAGTAACGGAGAGGATTGATGAGAGGATTGATGAGCTAATGTGGTTGATGTGTATATGGACTTTCAAAAGGCTTTTGATAAAGTACCACATAATAGACTTGTTAGCAAATTAAAGCCCATGGTATTAAAGGAACAGTGACAGCATGGATATGAAATTGGCTTAGAGAAAGAAAGCAGAGAGTAGTGGTGAGCAGTTGTTTTTCAGACTGGAGAGAAGGACACAGTGGTATTCCCCAGGGGTCAGAATTAGGACCGCTGCTCTTTTTGATATCTATTAATGACCTGGATTTGGGTATAGAGGGTATAATTTCAAAGACGACACGAAACTCAGAAATGTAGTAACAGTGAGGAGGACAGTAGCACCACACCTGCAGTACTGAGAGCAGTTCTGGGCACCGCACCTTCGGAAGGACATATTGGCCTTGGAGGGAGTGCAGCGTAGGTTTACTAGAATGATACCCGGACTTCAAGGGTTAAGTTACGAGGCGAGATTACACAAATTGGGGTTGTATTCTCTCGAGTTTAGAAGGTTAAGGGATGATCTGATTGAAGTTTATAAGATATTAAGGGGAACAGATAGGGTGGATAGAGAGAAACTATTTCCACTGGTTGGGGATTCTAGGACAATGGGGCACAGTCTAAAAATTAGAGCCAGACCTTTCAGGAGTGAGATTAGAAAACACTTCTACACACAAAGGGTGGTAGAAGTTTGGAACTCTCTTCCGCAAACGGCAATTGATGCTAGCTCAATAGCTAATTTTAAATCTGAGATAGATGGCCTTTTGCCAACCAAAGGTATTAAGGGATATGGGCCAAAGGCCGAAATATGGAGTTATATCACAGATCAGCCATGATCTTATCAAATGGC
Source organism: Heptranchias perlo (assembly GCF_035084215.1). Taxonomy (NCBI): domain Eukaryota; kingdom Metazoa; phylum Chordata; class Chondrichthyes; order Hexanchiformes; family Hexanchidae; genus Heptranchias; species Heptranchias perlo. The sequence goes on from NC_090329.1 coordinate 135,985,562, forward strand.
GGAGCGGGCTCAAGGGGCTGAATGGCCTACTCCTGTTCCTATGTTCCCCGATTCCCATTGACTTCAAGTTTACTCGGGCTTCTTGGTGCCACACTCCGTCAAACGCTGCCTTGATGTCAAGGGCAGTTACTCTCACCTCACCTCTGGAATTCAGCTCTTTTGTCCATGTTTGGACCAATGCTGTAATGAGGTCTGGAGCCGAGTGGTCCTGGCGGAACCCAAACTGAGCATCGGTGAGCAGTTTATTGGTGAGTAAGTGCTGCTTGATAGCACTGTCGATGACACCTTCCATCACATTGCTGATGATTGAGAGTAGACTGATGGGGCGGTAATTGGCCGGATTGGATTTGTCCTGCTTTTTGTCGACAGGACATACCTGGGCAATTTTCCATATTGTCGGGTAGATGCCAGTGTTGTAGCTGTACTGGAACAGTTTGGCTGGAGGCGCAGCTAGTTCTGGAGCGCAAGTCTTCAGCACTACAGCCAGGATGTTGTCGGGGCCCATAGCCTTTGTTGTATCCAGTGCACTCAGCCGTTTCTTGATATCACGTGGAGTGAATCGAACTGGCTAAAGACTGGCTTTTGTGATGGTGGGGATATCAGGAAGAGGCCGAGATGGATCATCTACTTGGCACTTCTGGCTGAAGATATTTGCAAATGCTTCAGTCTTGTCTTTTGCACTCACGTGCTGGACTCTGCCATCATTGAGGATGGGGATGTTTACAGAGCCTCCTCCTCCCGTTAGTTGTTTAAATAAGCAGAATCTGTTTTCAGTGGCAGAAGGAGCAAGTTTTTATGATCTGAAATGCACTGCCTGATAAGGTGGTGGAAGCAGAAAGCAATTGGATAAATACTTGAAAGGGAAAAATTTGCATGGCTATGGGGAAAGCGATTAACTGGATAGCTCTTTTAAAGAGCTGGCACAGGCATGATGGGCCATATGGCCTCCTTCTGTGCTACAACACAGGACTATATGCATGCTAAACAGCAGAAGCAACGTGCTATAGACAGAGCTAAGCGATTCCACAACCAACGGCTCAGATCAAAGCTCTGCAGTCCTGCCATATCCAGTTGTGAATGGTGGTGGACAATGAAACAACTAACGGGAGGAGGAGGCTCTGTGAACATCCCCATCCTCAATGATGGCAGAGTCCAGCACGTGGGTGCAAAAGACAAGGCTGAAGCGTTTGCAACCATCTTCAGCCAGAAGTGCCGAGTGGATGATCCATCTCGGCCTCCTCCCGATATCCCCACCATCACAGAAGACAGTCTTCAGCCAATTCGATTCACTCCACGTGATATCAAAAAACGGTTGAATGCATTGGGTACAACAAAGGCTATGGGCCCTGACAATCCGGGCTGCAGTGCTGAAGAATTGTGCTCCAGAGCTAGCCGTGCCTCTAGCCAAACTGTTCCAGTACCGCTATAACACTAGCATCTACCCGACAATGTGGAAAATTGCCCAGGTACGTCCTGTCCACAAGAAGCAGGACAGATCCAATCCGGCCAATTACCGCCCCATCAGTCTACTCTCAATCAACAGCAAAATGTTGGAAGGTGTCGACAGTGCCATCATGCGGCACTTACTCACCAATAACCTGCTCACCGATGCTCTGTTTGGGTTCCACAAGGACCACTCGGCTCCAGACCTCATTACAGCCTTGGTCCAAACATGGACAAAAGAGCTGAATTCCAGAGGTGAGGTGAGAGTGACTGCCCTTGACATCAAGGCAGAATTTGACCGAGTGTGGCACCAAGGAGCCCTAGTAAAATTGAAGTCAATGGGAATCAGGGGGGAAAACTCGCCAGTGGCTGGAATCATACCTAGCACAAAGGAAGATGGTAGTGGTTGTTGGAGGCCAATCGTCTCAGCCCTAGGACATTGCTGCAGGAATTCCTCAGGGCAGTGTCCTAGGCCCAACCATCTTCAGCTGCTTCATCAATGACCTTCCCTCCATCATAAGGTCAGAAATGGGGATGTTCGCTGATGATTGCACAGTGTTCAATTCCATTCGCAACCCCTCAGATAATGAAGCAGTCTGTGCCCGCATGCAGCAAGACCTGGACAACATCCAGGCTTGGGCTCATAAGTGGCAAGTAACATTCGCGCCAGACAAGTGCCAGGCAATGACCATCTCCAAAAAGAGAGATTCTAACCACCTCTCCTTGACATTCAACGGCATTACCATCGCCGAATCCCCCACCATCAACATCCTGAGGGTCACCACTGACCAGAAACTTAACTGGACCAGCCATATAAATACTGTGGCTACAAGAGCAGGTCAGAGGCTGTGTATTCTGCGGTGAGTGACTCACCTCCTGACTCCCCAAAGCCTTTCCACCATCTACAAGGCACAAGTCAGAATTGTGATGGAATACTCTCCACTTGCCTGAATGAGTGCAGCTCCAGCAACAGTCAAGAAGCTCGACAACATCCAGGACAAAGCAACCCGCTTGATTGGCACCCCATCCACCACCCTAAACATTCACTCCCTTCATCACCAGCGCAC